>NC_090271.1:100760833-101066111 GCF_040414725.1 Anabrus simplex | reverse complement strand
TAGCTATTACCGCCCTTCTTCTCCTTCTCTCCGAATGAGCGTATTAGGGTTGTAGCTAATTATAACATTTGATTTGTACTCAAAAAGTTAAGAACGACACAAACAACCAGTCCCCAGGCCAGGGATATTAATCTTTTACAATTAAAAACCCTGACCCAGACGGGAATCGAACCCTGGGCCACCGGATGACAGGCGGACGCGTTTCCCTCTACACCGCGGGCCCGTACTGCTACATGGAGTACTAATGAACTTGGCTTGAGCTAAGATTGGTCCGCGGATGTACAGTGGGTCTCGGCCCACAAGTGGCCACGGCTGGTCTGCGGTCCGACAGCTCTGCACTCCGACCGAACAACCGAGCTGAGAACGGGTGGCCACAGTTCTACTGTGGCAATATGCCTCTGTATTCGGGAGACGGTTTTCCGTGGTTTTCCATTCTTCTGCACTAAGGCGAATGCCGGGACATTTCCTAGTATAGGCCACGCCGCCAACCCTCTCATCTTCACCTCCTTCTCCAAAACAAATCTCATGGCATAAGAAACGGCGTCACCGTCTAGGAGCCCTCCCCCCCCCCCCCACAACCCCGCCCATCAGCGGAGGAATGAAAACATTTCATAGTAGTTAACTAAGATTAACGCACCGCATGGCACTTATTGGATTAGTTTGTTACATAGAAGCACACGCAGAAAAACAGATCTGGTTTTTATTTTATTTTATTTTATTTTTGCTATTTGTTTTACGTCGCACAGACACAGATAGGTCTTATGGCGACGATGGGAGAGGAAAGGCCTGGGAATGGAAAGGAAGCGGCCGTGGCCTTAATTAAAGTACAGCCCAAGCATTTGCATGCTGTGAAAATGGGAAACCACGGAAAACCATCTTCAGGGCTACCAACAGTGGGGATTGAACCCGCTTTCACCCGGATGCAAGCTCACATATGCGCGCCCCCAACCGCACGGCCAACTCGCCCGGTCTGGTTAAGTTATGTAACCTCGGAAGCAAATGAAAATGTTCGGATTTGTGTGAAAAATAACTAAAAGCAATGAAAACAATTCTAAATGAGCGATCTTTCACGAAAAATGAAACTTTGTCAACGTGATAGACAACAATTTGCTTTTCGTCGCACCGACACCGATAGGTTTTATGGCGACGATGGGATAGGAAAGGACTAGGAGTGGGAAGGAATTCGCCGTAGCCTTAATTAAGGTACAGTCCCAGCAGTTGTCTGGTGTGAAAATGGGAAACCACGGAAGACCACCTTCAGGGCTGCCGACAGTGGGGCTATCTTCCGGATGCAAGCTCAAGCTCCACTCCCGTAATCTCACGGCTAACTCGTTCGGTAAGACATGATAGAGCAAAACGGTTTTGATATTTGAAAACAGAATGAAAAACTGCACGAGAAACAGTAAACATCATGTCAGTGTAAATCAATGTTTTCAGTATGACCGTCAGGCTCCATGGCTAAATGGTTAGCACGCTGGCCTTTGGCCACAGGAGTTCCGGGTTCGATTCCCGGCAGGATCGGGAATTTTAACCATCATTGGTTAATTCCGCTGGCACGGGGGCTGGGTGTATGTGTCATCTTCATTATCATTTCATCCTCATCACGACGCGCAGGTCGCCTACGGGAGTCAAATCAAAAGACCTGCACCTGGCGAGCCGATAATGTCCTCGGACACTCCCGGCACTAAAAGCCATACTCCATTTCATTTCACGAAAGATGGAAAAATCCCACGTACTGCAGGGATGAGGAGGTGTAATATTACCGAGCAAGTGACTGCACGGCTTGGGTCACGTAGCCATCAGCTTCCATTCGGGAGATAGTGGGTTCGAATCCCACTGTCAACAGCCCTGAGTATGGTTTTCCGTGGTTTCCCATTTTTACACCAGACAAATGCTGGGGCTGTACCTTAATTAAGACCACGTTCGCTTTCTTCGTACTCCTAGCCGTTTCCCATCCCATCGTTGCCATAAGATCTACCAGTGTGAGCGCGACGTAAAGCAAATGTTTAAAACAGAAGAAGGAATACTCAACCACGATGCGAACGTAAATTGGTCCTAAATGAAGGGTAACTGTTTTGCTCCACTTTATATTCGAAGGAAAGTAGCTGCAGTCAAGTAGAGGACATGATGAAAATCATGCTAACATAAGAGGGAAGGTTAAAAATATAAATCACACGTAGCCTTGAAGACTCATAAATCTTATTAAACAATAATTATCTACTAAAAAAATAAATCTTAACAAAATCAATGCCAATCTCACCTCATAAGAAATTGTTTGAGCAACAGCCCGCAATCCTCCTAATAACGCATAATTGGGGATGTAGCGTTGCTTATAGCTATTGCGTGAATAATAGCATATGGGAGTATGGCTTTTAGTGTCGGGATATCCCAGGACGGGTTCGGCTCGCCAGGTGCAAGTCTTTCTATTTGACTACCGTATGCGACCTGCGCGTCGTGATGAGGATAAAATGATGATCAAGACAACACATACACCCAGCCCCCGTGCCATTGGAATTAACCAATTAAGGTTAAAATCCCCGACCCGGCCGGGAATCGAACCCGGGACCCTCTGAACCGAAGGCCAGTACGCTGACCGTTCAGCCAACGAGTCGGACTCCAGCCCAGAGACTAAAGTCAAATAAAAGATTCCTACGAACGTCTGAGGAGCTGCTGTAGTTGGATCACCTGACACTGCAACAGTACAGCTTTGGAAATCCAAGGTCCCCGTCATTCCAGGACAGATGACAGTTACAGAATGTTTGCCACTTGGATGTATGGAGACTGGTCCTTGAATAATCTGAGGACAGGAGAGGGTAGATCCAAAGTCAACCTAGCAAGATGGGGCTATATCGAGTATAGCAACATTAAATGTGACTGTGGCAACGAACAAATTATGCAGCATATGCTCCAGAGTTCAATGTTCCCATGTTTTACATCCAACACGGAATGCACTTGATGTTGCTAGGTTCTGGTCCAGATTGGTGTGAAGAGCCTTGATTTTGTCTGTGTTATAGTTTGTTATGCAGTTTAGTATCCATAACTAAACTGAGTAAATGATATTGTTAGCGTCATTACTGCCACCCCCGATGGCCCGTGTTCGATTCCCGGCTCGGCCACGAAATTTGAAAAGTGGTACGAGCACTGTAACGGGGTTCTCTCAGCCTCGGGAAGTCAAATGAGTGGAGATGTGTTCGATTCCCACCTCAGCCATCCTCGAAGTGATTTTCCGTGATTTCCCACTTCTCCTCCAGGCAAATGCCGGGATGGTACCTAACTTAAGGCCACGGCCACTTCCTTACCTCTTCCTTATATATCCCTTCCAAACGTCCCATCCCCCCCCCCACAAGGCCCCTCTTCAGCGTATCAAGTGAGGCCGCATGGGGTGTACTGGTCCTCTTCCCCAGTTGTATCACCCGACCCAAAGTCTCATGATCCAGGACACTGTCCTTGAGGCGGTAGAGGTGGAATCTCTCCGAGGTAAAAACGAACCATGGAGGGTAAACGGATTAAGAAAGAAAGAAAGAAAGAAAGAGAGAAAGAAAGAAAAAATGATATTTCTGATGCGATAATAATTTACTAAATTTACTAAACATCTTTTTACAAAGCTGGAATATGAGAGGTTTCGCCTCTCCTCTGTAATGTTCTTTACTATGCTAGAAGTTAATGATACGGCATTGCTACATGTAAATACCTTTAAATGCTACCAAAACTCTGGCCAGAAACATTTGTTCTAATAAAATATGATGATGACAATCACTTGCTGAAACTGGGTGTGCAGTGAGCACATCTATTATAGACTCAGTGGTGTGGAAATAATGAAAATGTTATACCACGTTGGAATTATATTAATACTGTTGATGTTCAAACTTTCGTTTTGTTTTGATTAAAAAATGAATCCATTGCCAATCAGAATTAGTTTTATATACATGCAACATTTTCAATATGATATTCATTCATTACCTTTCACTGGCATAGGGTATTGAAATTGCTTGAACCTATTACACAGTATCCCATCTGTTGTGATTCATGAACAATTGGCACGTGATATGAATTGCGGTTAAACCAATATTTATATTAAAACGTATTGTACTGTCCTCTTTAGTATAATTAAATCACATAACGATTAATTTATATTTCATTCTAGATGGATGTACCATCAACATGGATTTTATCTCACCAATATATATTATATAGCTCATAAAATACGAGGATTAGTGCAATGGAATGAGATATTCAGCACGTGCATAGTTTTACAAAGTAAGATAACTAATCCACCTGCTGTATATACTAATCAGATTTTTATCTCAAAAATCTCAATGAGGATGATTTTCTGTTTCAAAAATATTTAAAATGGCCCTTTTCAACAGTTATCATGTTTGCATACTACTTTTGTAAGCAACGAGTTTCACCTTAAAATAAACAGTCAGAAACAAAAAAAATCATGGTAATCACTAGAACAGGGCTTCTCAAAGGGTATGACGTGAAATTTTTGGACTGTGGCGAGAAAAATTTGCTTGTGTATTCAATATTTTAGTAATACTAAATATTAATATTACAGAACGGTGTAAGCCTACATGCAGTAAAAACTAAAAATTCAAGGTGCTCTGTCAATAATATTACACTATTGTTGCAGTGTAGTGGGAAATGTAGGCGTGTTTACTTTTGCACATCTGTTCGATGCGGGGAGGAATCGCAGACAAAACACACCCGTATTTTTTGGGCTACAGAAAGACGTCGCACACGTTTCTTATTTTTAATGCAGGTCAATGCCGAAAATCCCTTTTCGCATAGATATGTTGTTAACGTCTGTATATACATATGGCATGCTCTATAACACTGAGAACGCTCTTTACTAAAATCCAGAACTGAAGTAGTGTTTCTTCTATAAATTTCAGCTTTAAAGTTCGATCGGCTTGAAGTTCAGCCAATTGTTCTGCCTCTTCTAATGGTAGAAGTTTTGTGTCGCATTCGTACACGTTGAGGGTAAAAAAATATTCTTGCAGTTTATTCTCCAAAACAGGAAGATGTTCTAAAATCAGACTGGAACAGATGTCGGTACGGTATCAGCTGTGAGAGGAAACATTTCAAGATAATTTTTTCAACTTTTGACGTCCGCAGTAGCATTTTTCTCAAAAACCCTTTCTGCTTGTCAGTTGATGTAAGAATATTCTCTTTCTTTCCCTGCATGCTGCCAATGAGATTATTCAAATGTCCAAAAATATCAGTTAAGTACGCAGTTTTGGAACACAAAGATTTGCCTTTAATAAAATCAGCAAACTTAGGTTTTTCTGTGAGAAATATGTGTAATAACTAATTTCTAAGTTCATAAAATCTGGAATGTACTCTTCCTTTGGATAACCAGCGAATTTCAGTGTGAAGGACCAGAGTTTCTTGAACAGTTCTTGCTCCCTGACACATGACTTTGAGAAGTCTAGCTTTTAGAGCTCTATGACCGAGCTCATTACGTTTTTTAGATCTGAAGGAATGTTTTTTGCCACTAAAGCTTCCCGATGTAAAAAAAAAACAATGTGTTGATTCAATGTGCAGAAAATCGTGCTTCAAACTTGAAATAAAACCTCTCATTAGACCAGTCATTGCTGGGGCTCCATCAGTGCACACTGAAATACAATTGTTCCAACTCAGTCCAGTTTCTTTCAATGTCGCTGTCATAGAATTTATATATTTATGATTCTGTTGACGTCCGAATTAATTCTTAGCAGGGCAGAAACTGCTCAGTAAGTGATTCTTCGTTTTAAAATCTTATGTAGCTCATTAACTGACATTTTGTACTTCTGTCTGTTGAATCGTCCAGTTGAAGTGCAAATATCTTTACCATCATGTAATTTTTCCACTACTTGTGTTTTAATATCAGCTGACATGTCTTCTATGAGGCGAGCAATTGTGTCGTTTGACAAAGGTACTTCGGATATCTCCCTATCGGCAGCCTCTCCTTACATGGATTTAACTACATATTTATTTACAAGCAGGTAAAATCAAAGTTAATACTGCTGTATTGTGACTGCATATTCCTGGCAATTATTTCTGCTACTTCATGGCTAGCCACTAGCGCTTTTTCTGAAGGTGTAGTTACTTTATTAATTTCGTTGCCTTCTTCAATTTGAGAAGAGAATAAACGACCGAAATAAGCTTTATATTTTTCAAGTGACTGTTTCGTTTTCAAGTGTCTCTTTAGTTTGCTTGAAAGCATACATTCATTGCTTGATTTTTCGCCACGTACAACACACTAAGGAAGATCACGATTTCCAGATTCAGTAAATGTAAACCCGAAGCTCAGAAAAAGAATCTTGATACCTGCGCACAGCATCAGACAATGAACTGCTCCGCTGCGGAAGTAGCTTTTCACTGACACTTGATCCGGGTGATTCACTTGTTCTACGAGAACTTTTATTTTTCAACCTCCGATCGGTCGCGAAATGAAAACAACAGTTAGAATCCGATGAAGAGATGAAGAGTCTTTCACAGTGTCTCTAGCATGCTCGTCAACCGCGTCACGTCACACTTGTCAGTCTGAGTGCGCAGTGAGCACGTAAACACGCCTAGATGTAGCTGGGAACGGAGCAGTTGCTCCTATCAAATACAGCAGAGACAATAAGCGACACTTACGGATTTAGCCTTGTTCAAATGGGAGACAACTCGACGGTGGCGCTCCTAGTGACTTGACCTGAAAAGTCGCGCTAAATTCAAATATCAATGGAAATGCATATACGAAAATGGATAAATAAATTACGTCTCGAAAGAAAGTATTATTGAGATATTAACTTCGAAGTTGCTAAAGCAATTCTGGATAAATGAATGAATTAAATAAAATGTTATTATTTAAAGACTGAAATTAGACATATAAACAAGATGTGAAATGGACTGCTGTGAAATGGGTTGATCTTTCATTCATGCATTATTTATTTTTGCTTTAGCATTCCTGCCTGAACTTTTACGGTTAGATTTGTCTTTTCTTCTCATTTAAAAAACATTGTATCATCACATTAAGACACTTGTCAATAAAAATATCGGCACATTCCTTACACACATGATGCAATGAATTAACATTTAAAAGCAGGACGATTTTCCTCTTAACATGAAGCCTATTAACAGAAAGAAAATTTATAAAATCCCGGCTTTAATCCGAGAAGAGGGATAAAAGAAAGAAAAGTATGAAAATGTTGTCGATAGTGATGTTTTGAGGAATATTTACGTACAATTAGAGCAAAAATGTAACATACCATTGGCTGTATAGTCGAGGATTTTTAAAGTTGCTGGCCTGGAAAGGATCTGAACAGATCTTATAATTCTTATATAAGCATATCCCTTCCTTCTTGTACACCTTATCCAAATCACTTCTGTGACATTTCAAAACCTACAGATCACACCTACAACAACACATCGGTATTGAAGGTTAACTGCTGCACCATACAATAAAAATGCGTATTATATTTGAAGCCAGTTAAAATATGGGTCGAGCAGGTCAGAAGATTATGAAGTACTATAAAAATCTCTTTGTCACTGGAAGAATATATATGCAAACACAATATTACTTACATTTTCTTGTCCCGAGGGAAGCGAAAGAAAGACCGCGCTTTCTTCTCTACTTCATAGTTACTGCAGCCAAACACAGCACATACCTTTCCCCTCATTTTGAGAGGAGATATCAAGGAATGGCACACGCTACTATTTAATTATGTCAACTCACTGAAAACGCATAAATAACACCAAAAACTTCACACACAAATACACGTGCTCTTATGACAGAATCAGTAGTTCTCAGGTCTACCCGCTAGAGAGAGCTCTAATAGCTGTCCCTCGATATCTTGCTGAGTGTCGCGTATTGTCTCTACTGTATTTGCTCCTATGATTGCAATCGGTAGTGCGAGTGCAGCGCTCCACCCGGTATTCTCTGGTAGTAAACTGTTACTTAGAAACCAATCGGTGCTTCGGAAGGCGAGCGGAGGACGGAGGAACAGTACTGAATGTGTGCTCGCTTGCAGTTCCAGTAGTGGAGCGCAACGGATATGCTGGCGACGTTAGTAAATACTGCTTTATAAGTATGACGAAGGCGAATATACAGTATATGAAGTATATATATTTTCATTTATTTCATTTTTCATGTATATTATTATTATTATTATTATTATTATTATTATTATTATTATTATTATTTCATTTATATTATTATTATTATTATTGTTGTTGTTGTTGTTGTTGTTGTTGTTGTTGTTGTTGTTGTTGTTGTCCACCTCTGTTGTATAGTGGTTGGTGTGATTAGCTTCCACCCCCGGACGCCCGGGTTCAATTCCCGGCTCTGCCACGAAATTTGAAGTGGTGTGAGGTCTGGAACGGAGTCCACTCAGCGTCTTGAGGTTAACTGAGTAGAGGGGGTTCAATTCCCTCCTCAGCCAGCCTCGAAGTGGCTTTCCGTGGTTTCCCACGTCTCCTCCAGGCAAATGCCGGGATGGTACGTAACGTAAGGCCACGGCCGCTTCCTTCCTTCTTCCTTGCCTATCCGACACTGCCCTTGAGGCGGTAGAGGTGGAATCCCTTGCTGAGTCCGAGGGTAAAACCAACCCCGGAGGGTAAACGGAAGGAAATATATATATATGCTATTTGCTTTACGTCACGCCGACACAGATAGGTCTTATGGCGACGATGGGACGGGAAAGGCCTAGGAATGGGAAGGAAGCGGCCGTGGCCTTAATTAAGGTACAGCCCCAGCATTTGCCTGGTGTGAAAACGGGAAACCACAGAAAACCATTTTCAGGGCTGCCGACAGTGGTGTTCGAACCCACTATCTCCCGGAGGCAAGCTCACAGCTGCGCGCCCCTAACCGCACGGCCAACTCGTCTGGTGAAGGAAAGAGTATTAGTATTAGTATTAGTATTAGTATTAGTATTATACGTCCTACTAACCACTTTTGTGGTTTTCTGCCACGTCGAGGTGCGGGAATTTCCTCCCATAGGAGTTCTTTAAAGTGCCGACATGAGGCTGTCGCATTTGAGCACATTCAAGTACCACCGAACAAAGTCGGAATAGAAACCGCAAACTTGAGTTCAGAAGGCCAGTGCTCTACCGTCTGAACTACTCAGCCTGGTACAGCATATAGAAAATTCCAATCAGTTGTTACTCTTCAGTAATAAATGAGCTACGAGCGTCGTATATAATACATGTTTACATGCAATGGAATGTTATTACTTAAACATTTTTACTATTAATAATATTGTAAATGCAATTGCAAGGGTATAATATATGGCAATATTCAATCTACATTATTCTATTCACCTGCACCTATTGCCTGAAACTTCAGCAGATCAAAATCTGTTATTCATAGCATAACAAATATAATGCGGCAATCTTGAAACGACTGCAGCACTTGAATGACAAACGTAGGAAAACACATGGATCTGTGGAATTAGTACTGAAAACTAAACTGTAATTCCACCCAAGATCACCGTTACAACATTGCCCACATTAAAGCATTTCAATTTTCCGCCAGTGAATTCAATCGGAGGACTACTGGAGGTCTCCGGAGGAAGAATGAAAACAACTACTTGCTCCCCTCCTTACCGTTCGCAGCTCTACGCCTAGAGCAATAGAGTCTCCCTCCAAGTGTGATGTGCGTGCTGTCATTCGATTTCTTCATGCTGAGGGGTGCAATGCAACTTTCTCGAATCGCCTGATCCACTCGCTGAACAAAGATCGTCGGTTGACACTCGCTTCCGTCCTTGACCGCCTGCATTATGAACGTCTGTACTTCCTACCTCAAAGTTCCTGCACCATGCCGCACTTTGCTGGCACTCATGAAAGTTTCGCCGTACACATTACTTATTCGTCAATGAATGAATTCCGGCCCTAGTTATCACCAAGTAGAAAATCACCAGCGCTGTTATCACATTAGACAAAAAAGCCTTAGAAGGAGTGTCGCAGTTCAAGAACCTGTAATGCTGGTAACAGGAATGTAGAATTCAAAACAAGAATAGGTTATGTAGCGCAAACATATCTACGAAATGTCACTGTAACATTTGTCCCAAATGGAACATAATAATTTATTTGACAGAAATGAAGTGAAAAATCTGCGGTAAATTAAGAAATACCGTCGTTACTAGAGAAACATGCATAAGTACTTACGAGCTGTAGACAGGACTCCCTTATCTTGTATTCCGCAGCTCGTACCATCTTTTGTTTCTTTCTTGCGGTCCAGGGCTAGCACCATCGAATGGGAGTGCTACGTCTGTGAATTCTCTTTAGCTTTGTCCATATGACTAGCGCGGGCAGTTCAAACAGCAAAATAGCATGATCCCTGCACCAATAAATGTATTACTTTTTCGTTGAAAGGAAAATAGCACGATCCCTGGACCAATAAATATATCATTTAATGAATGAGTTAGGGCACAAAAATAATGAGCAACATGAAGAAAACGGCACCTAATTAATTCAAACAACTTCAGTGAGCAAAGACATCACACACGAAATGGTTAGACAAACAAAACACATACGGAAGCGCTGCAACGTAGCAGAAAAAATAGTTGTAAGGTAGTAAAGTATGTATCCATATTATTCTCTGCAAGTAAAATATTTCTTCATTTACCGCAGATTTTAGACTTATTTGTGTACAAGGGCGGACAATAACGGCGTCGTCAATGAACTGACGGTAAGCCCTTGAAATGTGGATATTTCGCTGAACATCTAAATTCGTGACTTAAATGTTCTTAAATTATACATTTCTTCCTGACCGCTGGGTGCCGTGGTTCAAATCCCGGTCAGTCCATGTGAGATTTGTGCTGGACAAAGCGAGCCGGGACAGGTTTTTCTCCGGAAACTCCGGTTTTCCCTGTCATCTTTCATTCCAGAAACACTCTCCAATATCATTTCATTTCGTCTGTCAGTCAGTAATCATTGCCCCAGAGGAGTGTGACAGGCTTAGGCAGCCGGTTTAATTCCTATCCTCGCCGATAGATGGGCTTCATTCATTCCATTTCTGACCCGGTCGAATGACTGGAAACAGCCTGTAGATTTTCATCTTCATCTGTTCTTCCTATCATTGATTTCTGCTCCTCCATATGGTCATTAGCTGCCCTCACCAATGTCAATAATATTAACCGCGTATTTTCATTCTTTGCGTACATTGGGAAATCCCATAACCCAGACGTCAGACTGTATAGTACCAAACAAATTCTGTCATATTTCAACACCTTGGACCTAAGTAAACGTCTACAGTACACAGAACTATTAAGGTGCTCTTAAATGTACACCTTTGTTACGTCATTTGCCGTTATATGTTCATACACGTAGGATCAGAAATATACAACTATTCCTCGTGTGCGCCTAACACTCCAGCAAAGTTCCATATTCCATCTCCATCCCTCAACAGCAACTACCGTGCATGAAACTGACATCTTCATTCCCTGCCATCTTTTCAAAACTAAACTGAAGTGTACTTGATTCTCTGTTGGCAACATGACCAGAACATTATTAGCCGAACGGACATTATTATATGTCTTTAATAAAAAATAATGTTACTGATTTTACGCGTCCCTCTAACAACCTTCTTGACGGTTTTCGGAGACGCCGAGGTGCCGGAACTTAGTCCCGCAGGAGTTCTTTTACGTACCAGTAAATCTACCGACACGAGGTTGGCGTATTTGAGCACCTACAAATACCACCGGACTGAACTTGCCAAGTTAGGGCCAGATGGCCAGCGCCTCAACTGTCTGAGGCACTCAGTCCCGCATTTATTGTATTCGTTGTTCAACTTCTAAAAAATTGGTTAGTTTTAAGTCTCTCCATTGTTAAATGTTATTGTTTGATTTCTACTGTTAACGGTTTATATTGCTATACAGTGAGTGTAAAATGGAGTAGTTCGTTCCTGTATCTGGTTAGTAGTAAATAAATAAGTAAATAAAATGCCCATGTGTAGAACACCTTCCCAACGAGGGGGTACTCCATAGAGTTTTAACCATTGCAAAACGCAGGGCTTACTTGACTTACATTGACTTAATTCCCATTACTCCTATGTGGAGCATAGGGCACATACAAGACTTCTCCATGTGATTCGATTTGCTGCCACAGTTTCGATATTCTTCCAGGACTTCCCAACTGACGCCGCCTCCGCTTTCACTGTTCGACGGCATGTTATCCTTGGTCTCCCTGTTCTTCTACTCCCTTGTGGATTCCATTCAAGAGCCTGTTTTGGAATGCTGTCAGGATCTTTACGCAGTGTGTGACCTATCTATTTCCATTTACGTTCTTTTATCTGGATTTCAGCCTTGCGTTGTTGGGTACGCTCTCACAATTCCTTATTTGATATAACATCTGGCCATCGCACTCCTAGGATGGTTTATAAACATCTGTTAATGAAAGTCTGGACCTTGCGTGTTATCTCTCCAGTCATCTTTCACGTCTCACACCCGTAGAAGAGCACTGTTTTCACATTTGTCTCAAAGATCCTCAATTTAGTCTTTGTTCTCAATTCTCGGGACTTCCACACCGGCCAGAGCTGGGTAAAGGCCTCTTTGGCCTTGTTTACCCTATTTTGGACAATTTCATTTGCCCCTCCACTTCTAGAAATAACACTTTCTAGGTAACAGAAGCTGTCAACTCGCTCTATCTCCTTCTCTGATACCAGTGGGTTCGAGTTTCTGGCATTGTTCCTTAGCTCCTTTGTCTTGGCAATGTGCAAAACGCAAGGAAGCGGTGTATTTCGGTTTCAACGCCGGATTATGATAGTTCTGTCCTTCAGGTGCTCCTTAAATTGCCACATCTCAACACGTATCCTCAGTTGGAAAACAACATTCATTCTGACAAAACAATATAACGATAATAATAACTTGCTAAAATTGGGTGCACAGTAAGTAAATCCATGTTTGGCCGGTCAGTGGTCTGGAAATAATGAAAAATGTATACCACGTCGGAATTACATTAAAACTATTTACTGTTAGCATACCCTCAGCTAAGTACACGTATTATTGTTTCTAAGCACACAGTCTCAATGTGAGGGTCAAGTTGTAGGATTCCAGCAAGATATAACATATGTTAGATTCAGGTAGTCAGATGGACTGCATCGCTCTTTTATTATTATTCTTTCTTTCTTTCTTTCTTTCTTTCTTTCTTTCTTCTACCGGGCGAATTAACCGTGCGGTTAGGAGCGCGCAGCTGTGAGCTTGCATCCGGGAGACAGTGGGTTCGAACCCCACTGTCGGCAGCCTTGAAGATGGTTTTCCATAGTTTCATACCAGGCAAATGCTAGCTAGCGCTGTACCTTAATTAAGGCCACGACCGCTTCCTTCGCATTCCTTGGCCTTTCCTGTCCCATCGTCGTCATAAGACCTATATGTGTCGGTGCGACGTAAAGCAACTAGCAAAAAAATATTCCTTTCTTTCTTTCTTTCTTTCTTTCTTTCTTTCTTTCTTTCTTCGTTATGGCCATTCAAAGAACGCGTTTGAACTTGTTCGTTGGCCTGATGGTTTTCGCCTTATCCTCCCAAAATCTCTTCATGAATTGCACTGCGTTGCATTTTCCGTTCTTTGGACCACTTCCTATAAGTTTTCTTTTTCCGTTTCTCCGCGAATTTGTGCTTGGCTACTGTTGTACTAAAGGCTCCACGATATTCTGTGATGTCCGTAATATTTTTTTCTTCCAAGTCCACCTTAGTTTCTTTTAGCCAGTTTATTTCGACTTTCATGAGTTGATTACTTTAAATAATAGTTTGGTGAGTCTATCGATGTCCATTTTATAGATATGGCCATATAATTTCAGGCGTCTCTGGCGTACGACATTATTATTATTATTATTATTATTATTATTATTATTATTATTATTATTATTATTATTATTATTATTATTATTGTTTCGTTTCGGCCAAGTAAGGACCACGTCATTTCAACTGTTTCCCTTGAGCTTTAAGGTTGGTCCAGTGTTCCTTCATTCGTATACGGTGTTGCTCCTTTCGCTCTTCCGTCCATGCCTTTCCAGTTTTCATCTTATCATTATTATTATTATTATTATTATTATCATAATAATAGTAATCACACGGAAAGTTGTTAGTATCACGGATATTGAGTAATTGTAATAATATGCCACTTCATGTCTTCGAAAAAAATTTCACACCTACGTAAGGTAAATCCTGGATGGGAATGTGTTGCAGTAAATAAATCTAGCTGCTACCACACGAATTCTGAAATAGCTTTTATACTCTGCTCGCAAGAAGGCATGAATTACTCCCAGGGATTTCACTTAAATTATCCGTATCGGGATTGGTTGAAAGTTTTCGCACATTTACATACGAGCGCACTGCACATCACGCCAAGTCTGTAAGAAGTCTGAGGAAAGCTGTTGGGTAATAGCACCCTCTTTTTCCTTTAGCGACGTTAAAAAAAAAACCTCCATATCTCTTGTCAAGTTATCAGAGTGGGAGTGCAGAGTAGTATATCAGCTCAAGATGTGAATATTTCAGCGAAAATTTTGGAATAAAAATGAAACGACCATTGGAGAAACTTTTGATAAGTATATTCTCACCAGTTTTTAGTATATTCTGCTACCAAAGAAGACTTGAACTCCACCTTCTTCCTCTTCCTTTTCTTCTCCAACTCTCTGTCTTTCCCAAGAACCAGTTAATCCTCACCTTCTTTCTTTCCCTTCTTCCATTTCTTGCTCATCTTATCCAAAACTGAAAAATTAAGTTTGCAATGTTACTTGAATTTTGGTATCGTGATCATAGGGACGGTGTTGCCTGTTTAACATGGGATCCGAACCACAGGAATGTGATTTTTCATTTCAAAATCCCACATGGATTGGCCGGGATTTGTACCACGGCCGTCTTAGTGATAATCCACTGGCGGTACCACCAGGCTATCATACCCCCACCTCCTTCCAAAGCTTCTTCTTCTTCGTCGTCATCTTGTAATTTTTCACAGTTTCTTCACCTTCTAATTCTTCCTCTTATTCTCTAATTACGGGTGATCTTCCTATTCCCCTTCCCCAGAATTTCTCCTTATTTTTCCTCTTCATCCTCTTAATTCTGCTGCTACCACTATTACTATTTTTATGAAGATCTACATTTGTCTACCCTGATTTATCAAGTCTTCCGGTTCTTCCAGGTTGCGCATTTCATGTTGTTGTTATTGATGAGGATTATTTATAATATAATACTCCCATCCCCCAGTTTTTGTTCACCTGAAACTGGGGAGAGAGTAATCATGTATTGGAATCCAAATTTTGCTTTGATACATGCATGATTTTCCTTATTACAATTTATTTAATCTATTACTACGTTAAACATTACAATTAAGCCCATTAACTATTTACACCCAATTTCTAAATATATAGATCAGGGCCTCACGAGGTGGATGCACCAGTGCACTGCGCTGTCCACGGTGCAAAAGACGACTTCGTTCGGTTGACCGGAGTGCAGACCTCCTCTCCTCGACGTTGAGCAATAGCGCTGTCTCTCTCACTTTCCCCACGCCTGTCTCGCTCGCTCCGCTCGTCTCCCTCTTCATCACTTGCTCCGTAGCGCTCCAAATCCGAGCCGAGTTGAGCCGAGTGGAGCCGAGCTTACCCGAGTAGCCCAGAGACGAAGCGTTGGTCCAAGCCGAGCCGAGTGGGACCGATGCACTGTGCACTTGAGCTCTGCGCCTCAGTTTGCACGTGTGAGATTTTGGACGATTGAAAGGCCCTGTTCTAGATGTAGTAATGATATTATAGTCTAGGACAACATTTTTCTTACCCTTTATAAGTTGAATTAGTGCTCACTTTTGTGTCACAAGTCTTTACAGAGTTATCCTACTACTACAACATACATTATGAATGAATGTATTACTGCATGAACTGATGAATGAATTATTTCATGATAGAACTTGTAACGGTTCAAATCCCGTTAGAAGATTACAGTATGTCTGTGTTATTATTATTTTTGCTATTGGCTTTACGTCGCACCGACACAGATATGCCTTATGGCGACGACGGGACAGGAAAGGGCTACGACTGGGAAGGAAACGGCCGTGGCCTTAATTAAGGTACAGCCCCAGCATTTGCCTGGTGTGAAAATGGGAAACCACGATAAACCATCTTTAGGGCTGCCGACAGTAGGGTTCGAACCTACTATCACCCAAATACTGGATACTGGCCGCACTTAAGCGACTGCATTTATCGAGCTCGGTTTTATTATTATTATTATTATTATTATTATTATTATTAAATTCAATTTTATAATCTGATTTCGCTATGTAGTAATTGATTATCGCTTGCGTGATTGTAGTTAATGTGTTATGTGCAGATTAACATTAAAGGCATGTAAAGTGAGGCTTGCTATCTAATATCAGATGTGGGTATGTATGTTGCAATACTGCTAGCGTAACTGTCGAGTCATCGCTCTGTCATTGTGTGCATTTAGCGATGAGCTCATATCCAGGGAAACACCTAGTCGCCTTAGGCTTTTTCACAACCTGCAACACTGAGTTGGGTGGGCGTGACATCATTGTTATTTTTAGAGATAACGTGTGGGTGTCAACTTATGGCTATATATATGAGCTGTATATTATAGTGGCAGTCATTTAGATGGAGAGGGCTCAGTCTGTCAGTCAGTTGGATACAGAGCCTTGTCCTACGGAGTACTACTGAGAGGGTACTAGTCAGACAGTGAGATGGAGAAGCAGCAGTCACATGGATAATTAGTCGTCAGTCACCATATGGATTAAATGTTCGGAGTGTGTTTCGTATATCTGTTCTGTAGTGTTTTTGTGTCGGTGTGATGGCAGCCGAATACTGAGTAGTCGTAATTCAGACTAACAGTTATCAGTGAATTACTTGTAAGGTTTATTGTCAAGTATGAATCTAATTTCAAGCCATGCTATTATCTCGACAGTGAAACAAAAAGGATACAGCACCAAATTAGGCTTAAGATACCAACAGATGACACCAACTCAAAAAAATACGTCGTAATTACACTCAAAGTGTTGAAGGTACTGTTATGTGAACCAGTGAGGGATACATTTCTTGTACAAATTTTAAATGTCCGGTCAAGAGAATTCAAATTTAATGCCTAGTTTCTTTCAGTTGTAATGTCATCATTTTATATTCTCATCTGTTTTATCGCAGCAAATCTTACTATTTTATAACAAAATTTAAAGAATATATATTTTTATTTCAATGGTAGATTCAGAAAACCTCAAATTTAATGGGGAAACAAAACGACAATCTCCTTTTCCTAGAACCTAGATGTTATGCTGTCTAAGTAAGCTTATTACCTCACACCCTAGAGATATTCAAGACTTTCATTCTATTATTGCTGCAATGAGTTGTAGCTGGCGCCCATCAAATATTGTATGTGTAAGTAATCAGGTAAGAACTAAATGTGAGTACATAGTCCGACGATTGAGTATTTTATTTCATGAATATGTTAATATTTTTTCATTTTAATTCAATTTTATATTTTTAAATCATTGAGTAGTAGTTACAAACTGTATTCATGCATGTATAAATGAATAAACCCTCTTCTCTCCCAGTCACGGAGAGAGCATTGATTGATTGATTGATTGATTGATTGATTGATTGATTGATTGATTGATTCCTCTCAGCCTACTGCTACAGAACCCCAGCTGCTAAGGAGAACATTCCATTGTGGATGAATATGACGATTATTTATTTATTTATTTATTTATTTATTTATTTATTTATTCCTTCTTTCTTTCTTTCTTTCTTTCTTTCTTTCTTTCTTTCTTTCTTTCTTTCTTACTTACTTAATCTGTTTACCCTTCAGGATTGGTTTCTTCCCTCGGACCTAGCGAGGTGTCCCACCTCTACCGCCTCAAGGGCAGTGTCCTGGAGCGTGAGACATTGGATCGGGGGATACAACGGGGCAAGAGAACAAGTACGTAGCCCAGGTA
This sequence comes from Anabrus simplex, assembly GCF_040414725.1. Taxonomy (NCBI): domain Eukaryota; kingdom Metazoa; phylum Arthropoda; class Insecta; order Orthoptera; family Tettigoniidae; genus Anabrus; species Anabrus simplex. The sequence continues at coordinate 101,048,222 of NC_090271.1, read as the reverse complement.
GCCTCACCTGCTATGCTGAACAGGGGCTTTGTGAGGAACAGGTAGATTGCGGGGGACAGACAAGGAAGAGGGAAGGAAACGGCCGTGGCCTTAAGTTACGTACCATCCCGGCATTTGCCTGGGGGAGAAGTGGGAAACCACGGAAAACCACTTTAGGGATGGCTGAGGTGGGAATCGAACCCACCTCCACTCAGTTGACTTAACGAGGCTGAGTGGATCCCGAATCGAACCCGGGCCTCCGGGGGTGGCAGCTAATCACGCTAACCCTACACCATAGAAGTGGACGATTTATTTATTTATTTATTTATTTATTTATTTATTTATTTATTTATTTATTTATTTATTTATTTATTTATTTATTTATTTATTTATTTATTTATTTATTTATTTATTTTACACGAGGAAACTCAGATTCTGAAAGCTGATGTTCTGGCCGTCCATACATTCGACTACATCTATGTTAATAAATGGAAGGTCAGGTCGCCTATACGGCATCAACTCGAAAGACTTGCACCAGGCGTCATCGGAAGGCACACGTCGTTATATAATGGAAGATGAAATGTAGTGATGTATAGACATAGGCGAAATCCATCTCCGTACAGGTACAGTAGAAAGTAAAAGGATTGACCATCCGTAAACCTCGGCTCAAAGTGGAATACAGTGGTTAGCTCTATGCCCGGCCGTTTTTGCCCCAGGAATTAACCTGGAACTCATTTTTGGTGCAGGATGAGTCAATGTTAGGGTGATGCAGCTTCCCAGAAGTAGAAATTATACTTCTAATTTTCTTCGGCTTCCTGGCAGCGAGATAAACCGATGTCCTTACATGGTAACGGAGCATTCTCTCATAGCCTAAGCCAGGTAGCCCTCTCGGTTTAAACATGAATGACAGGGTTTAATTCGTACTTGTGTTCGTGAACTCTATACTGTCAATTATAACAGAAAGTTAAACTACCTTAAACAGTGGTTTGAAGCTGCTATTTTCAGCATAAATATATCCTGCAGTTCAAACAACCACTCCCCAGTGTACCACATTAGTATCTAAGCCATTAGTTTAAAGCTAACCCAATGTTCCTGCAGATAGGCTTTATATATCACCATTGAAACTACATTAAAGTGATCTATTGGGCTGTGGGAAAAAATGTAAAGATTTCTCTCTGATTTGAATTAAATGTTTGTGTTTGCGTCGATATTTAAAAGAAGTGGCTCCATATATCACCGTGCGCCAACACTTGTTGCGGGCCATGCATCTTGTGGTATCGCCAACAAATATCTTCCACCACATTACTAATGCAAGCTTTAGCTGAGATTTAGCTTGTGTCATGTGGAATATCTCCAGGTACAGTCACATGTGACAGACTATTTCGTTAATGCCTACCTACCCTACCAATCTTCACATGCATCAGTCATAGAAAATGAATTGATATCCAGCATCCTTTTCTGACAGGAAACTTTCTTTTATTCGGATTTGTTTTTTTGAAGAATTACTCCTCAGACTCAGAATGTCAAGTCTGTGGACAAAAGAGTGTGTGGAGAACGAGATACTAAAGGCCTATTCACACATATCCGTGACGTGTCAGTGATGTGACGTATCAGTAAAACTTCACAGCAGAACACGTCCGTGAAACAGCAAAAATATCGTTGGCGACAATATTCAGTATCACGGAACGGATACTGCACTGATACTGACGCAGAAAATACAACACTGCATCGGACAAGCGTGGACACGACAGTCAGATTCAGAGGAACGATACGAATCATCACTGACACTGATGCTATTTCACGGAACTGACACGTCACGGCACTGACACGTCACGGATATGTGTGAATAGACCTTTAAAACTGACTTAACTAAAATATCCCCGTTTATTAAACTAAAAACAAAAACAAAGGAAAGGCAAAGCTATCTCCATTCTGGACGTTAAAAAGTGGATGATAAAGACCTCCACTATTCCACTAAGTGGAACAGAGTTGTTAGCTACATGCCCAGCCTCCTTTTCCCCAAGAATTAACCTGGTAGGCTACTCATTTTTGCTACAGACAGTGATCCTCCAGGCATTATGCCTCTCCAGAAGTCAATTTTCTGACAGGGAATCGAACACAAGTCGTTTCGGTTTAACTTAGTAGACGCCTAGACGCCTTTACCGTCTCACTAGGCATACCATCGAGTCGACGTTCATTTACCTCTGTTGAATCTTTGACTATATGTTTGATGGCTGTTACCTTGAACTGATGTGAAGTGTTCACCGGCAGGTAATTCCGGAGAGAAAAAAAATGATGCAAATCGGTCCAGTAGAACGGACGGATCGGTTTGCCAAAGATGATTTTAGAAAACTCTTAATATGTAGAGGGGCTGCCTGGCTGAGGCGGTAAAGGCGTGCTCGGTTCGCCCGGAAGGACGTGGGCTCGAATCCCCGTCAGGAAGTCGTAAAATTTAAGACACGAGATTTCCACTTCCGGAAGTGCATATGGTCCTGAGGTTCACTCAGCCTACACCAAAAATGAGTACCAGGTTAATTCCTGGGGGTAAAGGCGGCCGGGCGTAGAGCTACCCACTCTACCCCACCACGTGCCGAGATTAACAATGGTGGAAGCCTTTACCTTCCACTCCTCCAAGGGCCTTCATGGACTTTGCTTTGCTGTTTTTAATATATAGATAGACCTAAGTGGCTTTAATCCCGTTCATTATATTTATTTATGATCATTTGCTTTTCCCAAAAGGAAATTTAACAAAATTTTATTATTTCAGAAGAAAATGTTCTTCAAAGATACCGAACTTCCAAAGCCAGGCTGATGGGGACGGTTCTAGAAGAAACTGAAGATAGGTTAGAAATTCCCACAGACTGAAACTTAACAATGTCTCCAATACGGCAGTTACGAATAGCTGTTAGGTATTAGCTTCTCTTTCCAGTTAATTGTAGGCGAATGTGTTATTTAAGCGTGCAATACAACAGTGTGTAGAACTGTTTATTAAGTGACTGCTGCCACTGCAACATTTGTAAGGCTTGTTCTCCCCGCACTAATAATGTTCATAGGTCAGCATGACAATAATTTTAACATGTAATAAACCAAAGCTTCAGCGTCCCTCACATATTACATAGCTAGCTTCTACATGTAATTCCCAATATTCTTAATCTAGTACAGTACAGTGGCCTCAACGTAGGTGTCTACTGGGCAAGCGTTACAGCGAATGACGGGTCCCCCAGTGTCTAAGTAGAGTAGCGTACTGTCATTCAGAAATAAAGCAGACTTCTGGATCTCAGGCAACTATTGAATTGCGATGAAACAAATAAGAATAAATAAATACAGAGTCAAATATGTTAGAACATTTCTAATCATAATACTTAAAAATCATCAGCACGAGTTTCTTGTTAAAAGTGATAATGATCTGTTTTAATTTTCCCAGAACAGACCTATAGCTTGACCTACCCAATCCGTCAGAACGCGCGCTCACCATAGTAATATATCGCAGCATTCCAGCGTGGTGAAAAATGAAATGGCGAATGGCTTTTAGTGCCGGGAGTGTCCAGGACATGTTCGGCTCGCCAGCTGCAGGTCTTTTGATTTGACTCCCGTAGGCGACCTGCGCGTCGTGATGAGGATGAAATGATGATGAAGAGGATACAAACACCCAGCCTCCGTGCCAGAGAAATTAAGCAATGATGGTTAAAATTTCCGACCCTGCCGGGAATCGAACCCGGGACCCCTGTGACCGAAGGCCAGTACGCTAACCATTTAGCCATATTCCAGAATCATATGAAGGTCCAAACAAAGCTTAATGTCCTATTTATTGGTTTCTGAGGCGTCTCTCTCTCTCTCTCTCTCTCTCTCTCTCTCTCTCTCTCTCTCAGCTTAGTTGCATAGGTTACACAAAACTCCTGAAAAATGTTGATCTCGAATCCCTCCCAGCAATAAAAATTCTAGATATAGATATCCATTATTGTGACACCGTTAACAATCTAGGTCCAATTTTCGACAGGACCTTATCCTGGTCTGATCATACGTCAAATGAGATCCGAAAAGTTGTGTCATTCATGCATACTTTGAAACGTAACGTCTCATGTACACCACAAATCATGCGAAAACTGCTTGTTCGAAGTCATATTCCCAATCATAGACTATGGTTCAGTTGTATACAACGACTTATCTGAAATTTTAAACATAAAATTACAGAAGGTTCAAAATACATGTGTCCGTTACGTGACAAATGCCAGGCGTGATGAACACATAACACCCTATTACATACAACTCCAATGGTTAAAACTCCATGAACGTCGGGAAATCTCAGCAGCTGTTGCTACGCAGAAAATTCTCAAACTAAAGACCCCATCCTACATTTATAATTCATATAAACCTCTGGAGTCAGCACATAACAGAGATAATAGGTTTAAAAAACTACCCTCATATTCCCCTCCATCGTATAACCAAATTTAACAAATCCTTTGTTTGGACTACATCACGAATCTTTAACGTCTTTTATCTCCACCCTTTGGCAAATAACACTAACTGTACTCAATTAAAGCAGTCCTTAACATCTATCTTCCGAGAGAAGCCCTCCCACTCTTACCTCTAGCCACCGCAATCCCAAACGACAACCGCACACCTGAATACTCTCATCTCTTCCCTCCACCCATCACATAACTTCAACCAACACTCCATTGTCACCGTCCCAAAGTCTCAACAATCATAAGGGATAACAGCTCAAGATGCTCCTGACCACGATGACACATCACCTGATTACTGTACCGGCCAATATAGGCACCACAAGTGCTGTCACAAAATACCGAGTGAACATGAAGTGAAGTGAAACCACTGGTAATACCTAACAGTGAGTGAAAATGTCAGTGAATATTACCATCTTGCCGAATAAGTGTTACAAATTTACTTACACGGTCGTGCTCAATATTATTATTATTATTATTATTATTATTATTATTATTATTATTATTATTATTATTATTATTATTATTATTATTATTATTATTATTATTATATGAGACTATGGAGTGAGTATGTGGGAAACTGGGAGAGAAATTTCTAGATCCTAATGGGTGGGTAGGAAATAGGGATCTGTGCTCAGATGGCCTTCACTTAAACCGCAATGGTACGTGTAAGTTAGGAAATTTGTTTGGAAGGGTAATGGGGAGGTACATTCAGGGAAACGGGGTGCCCTAGGGAACGGTGATAAGGGAACAGGGAACTGAAAATCAAGTAGGGATGACAAAAAATTGTTAGTGTTGAACTGTAGAAGTATTGTAAAGAAAGGAATAGAATTGAGTAATTTAATAGATATATATTTACCAGATATTGTAAAAGGAGTTGAATCATGGCTGAGAAATGATATAATGGATGCAGAAATTTTCTCACGGAACTGGACTGTGTATCGTAGAGATAGGATAGGAATGGTGGGAGGGGGAGTATTCATTCTGGTGAAAGAAGAATTTGTAAGCTACGAAAAAGTTAAGGATGAAAAACACGAAATTCTGGGTGTAAGGCTCATTTCTAAAGATAATAAGCAACTTGATATATTTGGAGTGTACAGACCGGGAAAGGGTAGCACTGACACAGATTCAGAATTATTTGATAAGATAATCAGCTATGTAGGAAACGACAAGGAAAGAAATGTGCTTGTAGCGCGAGATCTGAATTTACCAGATATCAATTGGGAAGGAAATGCGAACGACAGGAAGCACGACCAACAAATGGCAAATAAGTTAATATGGGAAGGACAGCTGATTCAGAAAGTGATGGAACCAACCAGAGAGAAAAATATCCTGGATGTGGTGCTGATAAAACCAGATGAGCTCTATAGAGCTATATTATTTCTATATTATAATAAGGTGGGTCTTTACCATTCCTTACCTCCCTTAAAGGTACAAACCTGTTTTCGCATTCCTCAACGATTTCTTTAAACCCATCCCAGTGTCTGTTTACATTTTTATTTACCGTTTTCCACCGATCATAGTTACTTTTTAGAAACTGCCTCATGTCTGCTTTATCAGCCATATGGTACTGCCTAATAGTCCTACTTTTAAGACCTTCCTTTCTATCACATCTATTTTTAACTACGACAAAAACAGCTTCATGAACACTAATACCATCTATTACTTCAGACTGGAAAGAAATAGAGTTAGAAATGGCTGTGGAAGTAAGGAGAAATTGAAGGAACTTACTAGAAAATTGAACCTAGCAAAGAAGGCAGCTAAGGATAACATGATGGCAAGCATAATTGGCAGTCATACAAATTTTAGTGAAAAATGGAAGGGTATGTATAGGTATTTTAAGGCAGAACAGGTTCTAAGAAGGACACTCTAGGAATAATTAATGAACAAGAGGAGTGTGTATGTGAGGATCTTCAAAAGGCAGAAGTATTCAGTCAGCAGTATGTAAAGATTGTTGGTTACAAGGATAATGTCCAGATAGAGGAGGAAAACAAGGCTAAAGAAGTATTAAAATTTACATATGATAACAATGACATTTACAATAAGATACAAAAGTTGAAAACTAGAAAAGCGGCTGGAATTGATCAGATTTCTGGGGATATACTAAAGACAATGGGTTGGGATATAGTACCATATCTGAAGTAATTATTTGATTATTGTTTCGTCGGAGGAGCTATACCAGATGAATGGAGAGTTGCTATAGTAGTCCCTGTGTATAAAGGAAATGGTGATAGACATAAATCTGAAAATTTGTAAGTTTGACATGCATTGTATGAAAGCTTTGGGAAGGCATTCTTCTGATTATATTAGACATGTTTGTGAAATTAATAACTGGTTCGATAGAAGGCAGTTCGGTTTTAGGAAAGGTTATTCTACTGAAGCTCAACTTGTAGGATTCCAGCAAGATATAGCAGATATCTTGGATTCTGGAGGTCAAATGGACTGTATCGCGATTGACCTGTCTAAAGCATTTGATAGGGTGGATCATGGGAGACAACTGGCAAAAATGAGTGCAATTGGACTAGACAAAAGAGTGACTGAATGGGTTGCTATATTTCTAGAAAATAGATCTCAGAGAATTAGAGTATGTGAAGCTTTATCTGAACCTGTAATAATTAAGAGGGGAATTCCCCAAGGCAGTATTATCGGACCTTTATGTTTTCTTATATATATAAATGATATGAGTAAAGGAGTGGAATCGGAGGTAAGGCTTTTTGCGGATGATGTTATTCTCTATAGAGTAATAAATAAGTTACAAGATTGTGAGCAACTGCAACGTGACCTCGGAAAATGTTGTGAGATGGACAGCAGGTATAGGTATGCTGATAAACGGGGTTAAAAGTCAGGTTGTGAGTTTCACAAATAGGAAAAGTCCTCTCAGTTTTAATTACTGCGTTGATGGGGTGAGAGTTCCTTTTGGGGATCATTGTAAGTATCTAGGTGTTAATATAAGGAAAGATCTTCATTGGGGTAATCACATAAATGGGATTGTAAATAAAGGGTACAGATCTCTGCACATGGTTATAAGGGTGTTTAGGGTTTGTAGTAAGGACGTAAAGGAGACGGCATATAAATCTCTGGTAAGATCCCAACTAGAGTATGGTTCCAGTGTATGGGACCCTCACCAGGATTACCTGATTCAAGAACTGGAAAAAATCCAAAGAAAAGCTGCTCGATTTGTTATAGGTGATTTCCGATAAAAGAGTAGCGTTACAAAAATGTTGCAAACTTTGGTCTGGGAAGAACTGAGAGAGAGAAAGAAAGAAGGAGAGCTGCTCGACTAAGTGGTATGTTCCGAGCTGTCAGCGTAGAGATGGCGTGGAATGACATTAGTAGACGAATAAATTTGAGTGGCGTTTATAAAAGTAGGAAAGATCACAATATGAAGATAAAGTTGGAATTCAAGAGGACAAACTGGGGCAAATATTCATTTATAGGAAGGGGAGTTAGGGATTGGAACAACTTACCAAGGGAGATGTTCAATAAATTTCCAGTTTCTTTGAAATCATTTAGGAAAAGGCTAGGAAAACAACAGATAGGAAATCTGCCACCTGGACGACTGCCCTATTATTATTATTATTATTATTATTATTATTATTATTATTATTATTATTATTATTATTATTATTATTACTGTATATTATGGTTGTTACTATTATTATCCCGACGTATAAGAATATTATTATTATGAATATACAAAAATTAAAACATTTTATTATTAATATTATCATTATTAATAACAATATTTATTATTATTTTGATACTATTTTATTATTATTACTAGCCTACTATTAGTTATCCCAATCCATTTTTTTTTACAATTTGCTTTACGTCGCACTGAGAGTGAGCAAGAGTGAGAATAGGAAATGAGTTGAGTGAAGAAATTGAATTAGGCAGAGGTGTAAGACAGGGCTGCTCTTTATCACCGACACTGTTCAACATCTATCTCGAAGAAATAATCAATGAAAGTTTTAATGGAAATAGTGGAGTTTGTGTTGGAGGTAGGAGAGTAGAATGTATAAGATTTGCAGATGATATGGTTGTGATGGGAGAAAGCGAACGTGAAATGATACAAATGTTAGATAAACTCAACATGAAACTAGAAGAATATGGAATGAGAATTAATAAGAAGAAGACCAAAAGTATGATAATTGGAGGAAAAGGTAGAAGTTATCATATTAGTATAAGAGGAGAAGAAATAGAGCAAGTCAGTAACTTCAAGTATTTGGGAAGTATGATCAGAGATGATATGTATTGCACAACAGAAATTAAGAAAAGAATTGCCATAGCAAAAGTAGGCTTTAGGAAAAAATCAAAATTATTTTGTGGACCACTAAACAAAGATTTGAGGAAAAGACTTGCTAAGTGTTACATTTGGAGCATAGCGCTGTATGGCGCAGAGACTTGGACATTGAGAAAGAAAGATGAGAGAAGATTGGAGGCACTAGAGATGTGGGTATGGAGGAGAATAGAACGAGTGAAATGGGAAGACCGGGTAAGGAATGAGGAGGTATTACGAAGAGTTGGAGAAGAACGAAGTATGTTACAAACCATTAGAAGGAGAAAAATGAACTGGATCGGACATTGTTTGAGTAGGGACTATTTACTGAAAGAAGGAATAGAAGGAATGGTGAAAGGCAAACGAGGAAGAGGAAGGAAAAAATATCAAATGTTGGACAATATCCAAGGAAATAAATATTCGGACATGAAAAACTTGGCGCAGGACAGGCAACAGTGGAAGAGGTTCATCCCATGACAAGACCTGCCATAAGGCAGAATACCTAGATAGACACAGATAGGTCTTATGGCTACGATGGGACAGGAAAGGGCTAGGAGTGGGGAGGAAGGGCCGTGGCCTTAATGAAGGTACATCCCCAGCATTTGCCTGGTGTGAAAATGAGAAACCACAGAAAACCATCTTCAAGGCTGCCGACATTGGGGTTTGAACCCATTATCTCCCGGATGCAAGCTCACAGCTGCGCACTCCACGATGGTCACCAATCTCATATAGGCCTCCTTGGCTGAATGGTCAGCGGAGTGCCCTTCAGTTCAGTTCAGTTCAGTTCAGTTCGATTCCCGGAAAAGTTTAGACGTAACTAGTTAATTCCCTCTGGCTCGGACACTGTGTGTTTGTGTTTGTCAGTACACACCTCTTCACCTATATACAACGCATCACACTATCAACCACCACAGGAACACGCAATAATGAATACATTCCTCTACATAGGATTGACGTCAGGAAAAACATTCGATCGTAGAATGGACCAAGTCCTCATGTACGGAGCAGATCGCTCCCGCAAACTTATCACTGTGGGTATAACTTAAGAAGAAGAAGAAGAAGAAGAAGAAGAAGAAGATGGTAGCCAACCTATTGAGGGGAGAGGTCATCAGGAGGAGGAGGAGAAGAAATGTCTTCTTTCATTTTAGCAGGTGGTTTAACGTCGCATCAGCTCAGTCAGGGTTTGGAGACGATGGGATAGGAAAGGGCTAGGACTGAGAAGGAAGCGACTATGGCCTTAATTATGGGAAATACTGAACAAGTGACCAGGCGGTTTTAGTCACATAGCTATCAACTTGCATTCGGGAGATAGTGCGTTCGAATCCCTCTGTCGGCAATCCTGAAGGTGGTTTTTCATGGTTTCCCATTTCCACACCAGGAAAATGGTGGGGCTGTATCTTAATTAAGACCACGATCACTTCCTTCCTCCTGTGGGTGGGGGCGGTAGAATAACACACACGGTATCCCCTGCCTGCCGTAAGAGGCGACTAAAAGGGGCTCCGGGGTTTTCAACTTTGGAGCGTGGGTTGGCTACCATGGGGCCCCTAGTTGAGTCCTGTCATTGCCTCCACTACTTGTGCCAGGCTCCTCACTTTCATCAATCCTATCCGACCTCCCTTGATCAACTTTTGTTCTTTTCTGACCCCGACGGTATTAGAGCATTCGAGGCCTAGGGAGTCATTCATTTTCGCGCCCTTCATGGCCCTTGCCTTCCTTTGGCCGATACCTTCATTTATCGAACTGTGGGACGCCTTCAATTTTTTTTCCTCTCCGATTAGTGTTTTATATACAGCATGGTTACCTAGTTGTACTTCCTCTTAAAACAATAATCGCCACCATCACAACTCCTAGCTCTTTCCTATCCGATCGATGAAGTAAGCGCTATCTGTGTCGGTACGACGAAAAGCAAATTGTGAAAGAAAAAAAGGAGGAAATGGGAAACCACATTCAGGGCCGCCACCATATCCCGAATGCAAGCTAAGGGCTACATGGAACGTACAGTGCAGCTGGCTCGCTAGGTAACCACCAGCAGAAGAAGAAGAAGAAGAATAAAATAGTCACCAAACTTCTTTGAGCAGAAGTACCAGAAGAAGAAGTAGTGGCGTAGTTTGTTGAAAAGCACGCCAACTGCTAGCTTAACTCAAGAAATTCGTTATTATCCTCGTATCTCTATCTTCCTCTTGTAGAAGATATTATTTTCTTTTTAAGACTGCACGCTGAAATGAAAATGAAATAGTTTGGAAAAAATCAGAATACGTGTGTTAAATGACACGGCAATTCATCCGCGAGTTGTGGAATTAAAAGAAGAAGCTGGAAGGGTCGAGCCTTAATTAACTCGAAGCAAACAGCTAATGTCTTGCGTCTTGCTTTGCATGAGCCAGACAAAGGAGAACTCCGCCTTGCTTACTGAATTAGTGGGAACAAGAGGCTCGGCCGCCCGTCCACCGTCTTTTGTTTCCCGGATTACATTCCTCCTCATTCTGGAGTCTATTAGCCCCCAGTCATGATTATCAGCACCATAATGGTGATAATCAACCTCCACGAATTAAATATTACACTGAAAATAAAATATTAGGTTGATGCATAAATCCGTGACAAGACGTGTTAATATTATTACACATTTAATTGTTGCACATTAGGGATAATAATTATTTCCTGTAACTATTGCTAGCCTGATGCAGCCTTTGTAAGGCAGACCCTCTGGTGAGCGTGGGCGGCATCTGTTGTGCATAGGAAACTGCATATTATAGTAGTGGAGGATAGTACTGTGTGTGATTTGTGAGCTGCAGCGATGTTGTGGACAGTTCAAACACCCAGTCCGCGTGGCAGGGGAATTAACAATTTAAGGTTAAATTCTCTAACCTGGCCGGGAATCAAACACATTTGGGATAATTGAACGCAATAGTGATACAAACTATTCATTAACCGAGCTCGATAGCTGTAGTCGCTTAAGTGCGTCCAGTATCCAGTATTCGAGGAATAGTGGGTTCAAACCCCACTGTCAGCAGCCCTTAAGATGATTTTCAGTGGTTTCCCATTTTCACACCAGGCAAATGCTGGGGCTGTACCTTAAGGCCACTGCCAATTCCTTCCCACTCCTAGCCCCTTCCTGCCCCATCGTCGCCATAAGAGCTATCTGTGTCGGTGCGACGTAAAGCCACTTGTAAAAAACTACATATTAATTTTACTAATAATCATCAGCATCAGTAATATTATGTCCTGCATTTACAATGAATTTCTGCCAACGCAGGGATATTTTTTTAATTCCACCCCTGAAGATATCTACTGATTTGGCGTTAAGAAAATTTACAAGTCTAGTTCAGAGATCACTTTCTTCATTAAAAGGAGCGTCCTTGTGTATTGTATGATAAAGAACAGAAGGCATGAAAATCAGGGGAGGGAAAGATCAGGAGAATAAAGGGGGGATGTGGAAGAACCTCCCAACCAAGCTCGTGGGTAACTACTTTCGTAACGATAGTGCCATGCATGCGTGTATTATCGTGCAGTAGTAACACTTAATATCACCCTTTTTTGTTTTTCTTGCATTGCGTCCGCAAGACGTCTCAGCTCTTAACAATAAACATCAGCAGTGACGGTTACATATCTGGGAAGCAACTCCCACAACCCTCTGGTGGTCTTCCTGAACGTTGACCGTCTTTCGGGTCAAAGCAGCCCGTTTAAAACGATAAACTATGTTCATGCCGTACCAAAATGAGCCAGGTTGGCTCCAGTGACCCCAAAAGTAACCGGGAGAAGCTGAAGATCATTGAAATAGGTCTTCCCCTTCGAAGAAAGAAAGGATAAGATGTGAAAACGAATCGGGGTTACGGCCGCAAATTTGGGCGAAAACTACGTATCGCGTGATAGAGAAGTAACATGTCTAATCAGTTAAGGTTTGTAAGTTTATTGTCGACAATTTTACATATCGTCAAGGTAAAATCGATGTACAATGGGCCTGTGACATACGAAGTAGCATTCTTATTGATATAGAAAAAGATCGACGTCATTATTACGAGCGAAAATTAAATATTTGTACCACCCTGAGATGGGCGCACTGGAACTTCTTCATCATCACCAGGGTTATCAGTATTCATAACCGTTATTTCCAAACCATTTTCCACCACTGGGACAGTAGATTTGCATGAGTAGTTTCGGTTAAAAGGATATTTTTAAATCGCGAAGTGAAGTAAAAGTAAGTCAAGGAAAACACAAACAACAGCGAGCATCGTTAATATCAGGGCAAGCTGAATATTTTAATGCTTTCCCTTTCTTGTTATTTATAGAACAAATATTTGAAATACAAACATGAGGAAATAATATATTCGGGTTAATAAACCACTCTTCAGATATATAACAGATGGTAGGAATTTCTACTGTTTATATCCTCTTTAATAGAAATGTAATAATATTCAGCTGCTCAGATCGATGCCTATCGAGACACACAGTTCACAGTCCACTGTCTTGTCTCTTCTCTGGCTTTGACAGTATGGAATGAGCATAGGAATGCACGATATTATCTACACCATTCACTAGATCGCATCGTACACATCACATCGGATCGGAAGTAAAATTAAATGAATGTTATGAAATCAAAAGCACTGCCCTCCACTTCATCGTACCGCATGCATTGCCGCCCAGAAAATCCGAGATTGCAAACAATCCGACGCGTGCAACGTTTAAGGAAGACTCGCCGGCAGTTCCGCATCAGCGTACGAAGTCTCTGACATATGCTCAAGGTGTAATTGATTAACTGTTAGGTTCTTCAGTCTGACGAAGCTAATTTAATATACATGGTTTGATTTTTTAATAGTGGCAACTATGTTTTATTTATTTATTTATTTATTTATTTATTTATTTATTTATTTATTTATTTATTTATTTATTTATTTATTTATTTATTTATTTATTCATTGATGAACATAACAGGCTTTTTGCCCAATTACAATGTTCACAATATACAGTAAAATTAATAGTTACACTACTAAACATTAAATGCAAAAAGACAATACAAAGAATACAACGAACTACCCAAACAATACAAAGTTGGTAATACAATAAAAATATACAGTTACTACATTAATAATTATTATTTTACAGTGGTGCCTAACACAAAGTAACACATTCAATTATACAGTCTTAGTATTAAACATGACACATGACACATTATCGAAAATAATATTCTAAAAGAGAAATAAATTGTTTAATTTATAGATCATTTGAAAACTGTGAATTCAAATAGAAGAGAAATAAAAGAACAACTAGAAGAATGAAATAAAAAACATATACAGAAAACAGTGATAATATTCAACAGTATGTGCATTATAGGAAAGTATCACACGCCAATTCAAAGTTGATTCGATTCATGAAAAAGATATCCATATTATATGTATTTAATGTATTATAAAGTTTCAGAATTTTATTAAGAGGAGAATTCTTGTGGGCTTCTGTGCGGCATTTCTTAATGTAAAACAAATTCTTGAACCTGCCAGACTTCCGAGGAACGTAAAATGGTATCCTTCCAAGTAACTTTTCATCATTAATTTTACTATTCAATATTTTATACAAAAATAACATCATGGACTTTTTATGTCTTCGTTCCAAAGTTTTAACACCGAAGTGTGATAACATTGTGGAGTAGGACAGAAATGTCGGGTACTCGTGTGACTGTTTCCAGTACACATACTTTAAGAATTTCTTTTGTACTTTATCAATTAATTTGATGTACTTAGTGTCTGAAGGACTCCAGATAATAGAACCATATTCTAGTTTCGGTCTTATTAAAGAGTTGTATAAAATAAATAACGTTGTACGTTGAAAATTTAAGGAATTGCTAAATATGAAACCCAAATTTCTATAGGCTTTATGAACTATATATTCAATATGACTTCCAAATTTCAAATCTATATTGAACTGAATACCTAAATCCATCTTTTGTTCGACTTCCTTCAAGACGGAACTGTTGATGTTGTAAATATACCCGATATGCTGGCGACATCTTGTGAAAGGCATTTTAACACATTTATTTACATTGAATGGTAATTTATTTTCTTTACTCTACAATGATATAGCATTTAGATCGTTTTGTAAATTCTTACAGTCATCAGTGGATTTAAATGCAGAAAATACCTTCAGATCATCGGCAAAGAGTAATATTTCAGACTTAGACACTACATCTACAACATCATTAACATAAATTAGAAACAGTAAAGGTCCTAGATTTGAGCCCTGTGGTACACCTGAATTGGCTATAAAGTTGCGAAATGAATATCCTTTATAACACACATATTGTTTTCTGTTAACTAGGTAAGACCTTATCAAAGAGTAAAAGCCCTGAGAGAAATTCAAGGAGTCAATTTTCTTTAAAAGTATATCATGATCTACTTTGTCAAACGCTTTCTGAAAGTCAGTAAATACAACATCAACTTGGCCTCTCTCATCCAAATGCTCTGAAATATACTCTGAAAATTGGATTAAATTTGTGGTGGTAGAACGCATTGGCATGAAACCATGCTGACGAATAGAAATAATGGGTTTTACATGATTCATTATACGTTCAAAAAGAATACTTTCAAATAGCTTTGCAGGAGTTGACAATATAGTCACTGATCTATAATTACTGATTAAGCTAAGGTCGCCAGTTTTGGGAATAGGAGTATTTTTTTAATATTTCCAAGCATCAGGAAAAATCGAAGAGCTAACATTCATATTGAACAGTATTGCCAATGGATACAGTAATTGATCTTTGCATCCCTTGAAAATAAACGGAGGAATACCATCTGGTCCTGACGATTTCGTTGGCTTGAGTTTCGTTATTGCTTTCTCGATCTCACAGATAGTTATTCTATCCAAGAGAAGCAAATCCAATTGTACGTTTGAGTTACCATTTGAACAGAGCGGATTTTATGATGCAGTATTTTCTGAGTACACTTTAGAAAAATATTCTGCATAACAATTCCCAATACTTTCATTACTATTGAATACTTTACCATCTAATTTCATCACTGTACTTTTATTCCAGTTTTTCTTTTGTTTTTTATAAAATTCCAGAATGAATGTATGTTCGTTGGTATTTCTAACTCAATACTTTCGATGTATTATTTGAACGCAATATTCATTTCCTTCTTAATATTTGCTCTTAATTCTTTATACATAACCAAATTAAAATTATTTTTCCTTTTATTTTCCTAATTTTTTCTTTAAGCTTCAGTTTACGTCTCAAATCCTTAGTGAACCAGACTGGATATCTCTGTTTATAAGACTTAGTTTTTGGAACGCATTTACTAAAAATTGAATACAGCTTATCGTAAAACACATCTATAGCTAGATTTACATCATCACAATTCAGAATATCATTCCAATTTTCTTCCCTAAGCAGAACATAAAGGTGTAAAAAAAATCTGCTCGTTTAAAATTAAATCTATTTTCACATCCGTGGATTTCACTTGTTTTATTTTCTGTATATTTGATAGAGGCTAACAAAGGAGGATGGTGTTGATCAATGGGAATAAGTATCTCTGATTCTTCGCTCAGATCAACTGTATCTATATTTGAAAGCACAAGGTCAAGGGTTCATCCATTTTTATTCCGTACATAATTAATTGATTTTAATTTAAACAAGTGTAAATACTTTAGGACTTCTTTAACCTTGTTGCTACCTTGACTCATATCATAATTGCTGCCTCTTATTTCAGGTAAATTAAAGTCACCCATTATAATAATATTGATGTAAATATACCTTTGATTTGAATTAGACTTTCAAAGAAGAAACGATAGTCTGTCAGATATGAATTTGGTGGAAAATAGGCTACGCAAATAATGTACCTTGCATTGTTACTAAGGAATGAAATGCATAGTGAATCAGATTAGATACATAGCATACCTACAACGTTAGGCGTTTTACATGCTTTTGAAGTAATCACCACCGTTGTGTAGCACTCCTTCCCAGCGATGTGGAAGCCATTGGATGCCGTTGAGAGCACCTGATCTCTGGAGGTCGCGGATGGAGCGGTCGGTCGGTGGCCTGGTGAATGTCATCCACTGTACGGAAGCAGACCCCCTCGAAGAGGTCTTTTCATTTTGGGGATGAGGTCGTAGTCGCAGGGGCTAAGATCCTGAGAATAAGGAGGTTGGTATAACACTTCCCAGCCCCAGCGACTGAACAACTCAATCGCAGCTCCTGTTGTATGCGGCCTTGCATTGTCATGCAGAATGATGGGTGGGTTATTCAGGATGTGTCCTCGTTTATTTCTTCGAGCTGCTACCAAGCTCGTTTGCAAAAATCACAGTAATAATCCGCACTAATGATACGTCCTCTGGGAACGGTATGCTTATGATAATACCATCCCAGCATGGCCTTCACACCGGTCGGCCAAACCGTTACTCCTCGCGGTGAACCGTGATGATGCCACTTAATTGATTGCCGTTTCAGCTGCGCTTCATAAACTCTGGCCCAGGTCTCGTCAATAGTGATTATCTGCCTTAAGAAGGCCTCGCCTTCGCGTTCATAGTGCTCCAAGTGCGTACGAGCTTCATCAAACCGCAGACATTCTTTATGTTTTGCAAATAATGTAGAACCCATTTGGAGGCAATTCTCCGCATTCCCAGTCGCATCTTCAGGATTTTCAGCACTGTCGAAGGCACCAGCCCTGTATCGTTTACCAATTCACGAATTGTGGTGTTCCGATCCAACAGCACTAACACCTTCACATTCTGCACATCGTCGTCACTTACTGCATCACTTACATGCTGTGGCATGTCGGTCACATTTTGTCGTCGTCTTTGAAGGCCTTGACCCTTGACGGAAAGGTAATGCACTTTCACCGCAAGCTTCTTGCAATCCTTCGTAACACTGCCTTGCATTGCGACCTCTAGCGCGTTCAACTTTCAACGAGCTCCTAATTTCATGCTTCGAAATCATTACAGGTGTACTCCACGAGTTCGTGGTCAAAACAACGCCCTTGTTATTGCCGTTGCTGCTCTGCATTGCGTGTGGTGGGTAAGTTCAGTTACGCTGAGGGAGAGTGGGTGTTTAAGCTACCTAAGGTATACGTTATATTGCCTGGCTACGTTTCATGGCATTATTACAGCATAGTTTCCACTATTAAAAATTCAACTACCTAAAAAAGAAAAAAATATGGTAATTGAATTATATCTGAAAAAAGAAACAACTCGATTAAAATAGGGTGATGGCTTCCCATTGTCACACCAGGCAAATCGTGGAGCTGTATCTTAATTAAGGCCACGCCCGCTTTCTTCCCACTCCTAGCCATTTCCTATCCCATCGTCAGGGCGGGCCTATCCCAAAAGTTGTTGACAAAGGTGTATAGATGGAGGTCGAGAGGGAGGGGGTGCTGGATTCCAGCGCGCGGGTGTCTGTAATGAAACGGAATGCTGAGGAAATAGCTTTGTCAACTGTGTAGAGGGACGGACGTGCCTTTCCAGAGAGGGCAGCTCCTTTTCTTCCTCACCAGTGGGAGACGCCACGGCCGGTCAGTAAGGTAGTTATAAGGGTGGCGCTCACATGTGGATAGGTTTCCCGCCCATGTGAGCGTCCACATGGTAGATTTAGTTTATTTTTATGTTTTAATGGTGGCGCTTGCTTGTGGCCCTATTATCCGCCCATATGAGCGTCCACATGGTAGACTTAGATTATGTTTATTTTGCATGCACATGGTAGATTTAGTTCATATTTTTAAATATTTTTTCTCTTTGTAACGGGAACATGTATTTGGGCCTAAAGCCTGTAATGTTCTTCAATAAATACTATACTATACGCTCCCCTCGTCGCCATAAGGCTTATCTGTGTCGGTGCCACGTAAAGCAAAATGTAAAAATAAAATTTAAAAGGAAAAATTGAATGACATGTTTCGTCCTTGAAAGAACATCATCGGATTCTATCAAATCGCACTCAAAATATTTAGAAGTGTATAAACATTTATGTTTATTAAAATATACAGGATGGTCGGAAAGCGTTTATGTGCATTAGACGATTGGTCATACTGATAAATAATTTGAAAAATGGAATTCGATATCTCGATATTAGCTTTTGAAGTTAGCCAATCATATCGCTTCGCGGGCGAATTCAAATGGGATTTGTGAGGCGATATTGCAAAATCTGCATGTGGCTTAAAACCGGCTTCAGAGCCATGCCGAGAAATCAGCATTGAACACAAACGCACTGTGGATTTCAGCGGTTGTCACCGTAGCGCACTTGCTGTGGCGCGATCCTGTCTTTCAATCCCTCCCTGGGCGAAGATTTTTCTTCGATCGCTGCTCTCGAGCCAGTCTTGCCACGTTCAGATGTAGCAACACCGTCTCACAAAGCCCATTTGAATTCGCACACAAAGCGACTAACCGGGCGAGATATAGAATTATTTTTTCAAATTATTTATCTGGATGTCCACCCCACTAACACTCATACATCCGCTTCACGTTGTTTCCGACCACTCTGTATAAATAAATTATGATTAACTGGATTAAAGCCACTTATTTTAAACAAAGCCGAGCTTTCCGCCAAATTACATTGGCCTTTATCAGGGCATGTGAACGTTGCTTCTGACAGTGGTCACAGAAATTCTTCAAACGTGGATGTCACGACCATACTACCCACGGCCCCCAATAACTGGACTCAGGTATCATCGCGCTGTATTTTGGTGGTTGGGAGTGAAGGTACTGATTCACCGCCCTCTGTTGATAGTCCCTGGGATGCATCGCGCTGTGCCAGGGTGGTGTTATTCATGTATTTATGGAGTACAGGTTCCCTTGTATTTGATAACTTGAAGCCGTCTTCCCTCTCGAAGTTATTTGGGCGCAGCTCTATCTCTATGGCTTCCCTCACAAGTCGAGCATAGAAGTCTTTTACAGGAGCGATTACCCTCGCCTGATCAAAAAGGATTTGATGGTATTGTAGAAGTGTTCTGATGTGGCAGACTGGCTTATAGCATTTTCTATGAAGGATAAAAGAGTAACATTCTTGACTGATCTAATGTGATCTTTCGCCCTGGTGCTAACAAGCCTTTTTGCCATGCCAGTATACAAGCAACCACAACCGCATGGAACTTCATACATGTCCGGTGTTACAAGAGGTGGTTTTTCTTTGACTGGGCGAAAAAGCGATTTGAGAAAACTGGAATTGTATTGCACTTCCTAGCATAGTAAGTAAGGACCTCATTAAGATAAGTTCCCAATTTTAAGTATTTAAGGATATAAACAGCAATAAACGTAAATGTGTATACATGTCTAAATATCTGAGTGTGTTCTGATAGAATCTGATGATGTTCTTTCAAGGACGAAACGTGTCAATCAATTTTAATTCTTTTCTTTTTCGGGTATAATATAGTTATCATATGTTTTCATTTTCAGGTAGTTTATAAATTTTAAGGCCACGACCGCTTCCTTCCCAGTACTAGCCCTTTCCTGTCCCATCGTCGCCATAAGACCTATCTTTGTCAGTGCGACATAAAGCCAATAGCAAAAAAAAAATTATAAATGTATTAGTTAAATTAGTTTCCTCAGACTGAAGAACAAAACAGTTATAAATTAACTAAATCGAAATTAAAAAGTGATGGCTTCAAATATCACCAACGTGAAATTGCTATTGAAATACTGTACAGGACTCAATAGCAATGTATCTCCTAACTAACAGATGGCCGGCATCCATTCCATGTATGCAAGGAAATTATTGGAAGGAAGCCTTCGAAATGGTTGAGAAATTGATGACAAAACAAATTATTATACAACTTAGGGATATTCAAAGATAGTAGTTGGTGTTCGAATGCAGGAGAAGAGTTAAACCTCTCAGAATTCAACAGGGTAAGTCCTACTGTGCACATGACCACTGTAAATCTAACATACATACATTATCATTATGGACTGTTATGCCTTTCATCGTTCAGTCTGCAAGCCTCTGTGAATTTACTAAACGTCGCCACAATCCTCGATTTGCAACTAGTGTTGTGGCCTCATTTAGAAACCGAGTCTAACCATTGTCGTCTTGGTCTACCTCTACTTCTCTTGCCCTCCATAACAAAGTCTATTATTCTCCTAGGTAAACTAGCCTCCTCCATTCGTCTCACATGACCCCACCACCGGAACCGGTTTATGCGTACAGCTTCATCCATCGAGTTAATTCCTAAATTAGCCTTTATCTCCTCATTCCGAGTACCATCCTGCCGTTGTTCCCATCTGTTTGTACCAGCAATCATTCTTGCTACTTTCATGTCCGTTACTTCTAACTTATGAATAATATATCCTGAGTCCACCCCAAGATATTAGACTGCAGGCTTTCGGCACAGTCTGCCATTAAGACCAAGTCGCCAGCATAGGCCAGACTGCTTACTACATTTTCATCTAACTGAATCCCTCCCTGCCATTTTATATCTTCCAGCAGATGATCCATGTAAACTACGAACAGCCAAGGTGAAAGATTGCAGCCTTGTCTAACCCCTGTAAGTACCCTGAACCAAGAACTCATTCTACCATCAATTCTCACTGAAGCCCAATTGTCAACATAAATGTCTTTGATTGATTTTAATAATCTACCTTTAATTCTATAGTCCCCCAGTATAGCGAACATCTTTTCCCTCGGTACCCTGACATATGCTTTCTCTAGAAACATAAACACAACTGCCTATTCCTCTCGTAGCATTTTTCAATTACCTGGCGCATACTGAAAATCTGATCCTGACAGCCTCTCTGTGGTCTGAAACCACACTGGTTTTCATCCAACTTCCTCTCAACCACTGATCGCACCCTCCCTTCCAAGATGCCAGTGAATACGTTGTCCGGCTCCAAGGCTAAATGGTTAGCGTGCTGGCCTTTGGCCACAGGAGTCCCGGGTTCGATTTCCGGCGGGGTCAGGAATTTTAACCATAAATGGTTAATTTTGCTGACACGGGGGCTGGGTGTATGTGTCGTCATCATCATTTCATCCTCATCACGACGCGCAGGTCGCCTACGTGAGTCAAATCAAAAGACCTGCATCTGGCGAGCCGAACTTGTCCTCGGGCACTCCCGGCACTAAAAGCCATACGTCATTATTATTATTATTATTATTATTATTATTATTATTATTATTATTATTATTATTATTATTATTATTATTATTATTATTATTATTATTATTATTATTATTAGTGAATACTTTGCCTGGTATACTAATCAATGAGATACCTCGATACTTGTTGCAATCCATCCTGTTCCCTTGCTTATAGATAGGTGCAATTACTGCTTTTGTCCAATCTGAAGGTACCTTACCAACACTCCATGCTAATTTTACTACTCTATGAAGCCATTTCAACCCTGCCTTCAGGTCTAATTTCATCTATTCCTGCTGCTTTATGACAATGGAGTTTCCCACTTCCTCAAGCGTAATTTCACCAACATCATATTCCTCCTCCCCATGAGCTTGGCTGTTCGCAATACCACCAGGATGATTTCCTTTTACATTGAGATGTAGGCTTATCAGAAATGGCTCCAAACAATATTCCCTCCACCTCTCCAGTGATTCCCTGGGATCTATTATGAGATCACCTGAATTACACAAAACACTGTTCATTTCCTTTTTCCCTGCCTTCCTAAGATTATTACTGTCCAGAAAGGTTTCCCTGCTGCTTGACCTAGCCTTTCCAGGTTATTACCAAAATCTCCCCACGACTTCTTTTTGGATTCAAAGACTATTTGTTTCGCTCTGTTTATTTCATCTACGTACAAATCCCTGTCTGCCTCGGCCCTTGTTTGGAGCCATTTCTGATAAGCCTTCTTTTTACGTTTACAAGCTGCTCTCACTTCATCATTCCACCAAGATGTTCGCCTTTTCCCATCTTTACACACAGTTGTTCCTAGGCATTCCCTTGCTGTTTCTACTACAGCATCCCTGTATGCCACCCATTCGCTTTCTACATCCTGAACCTGCTTACTGTCCACTGTTCGAAATTTCTCACTAATTATATCCATGTACTTCTGTCTAATTTCCTCGTCCTGGAGATTTTCTACCCTTATTCGTTTGCAGACAGATTTCACTTTCTCTACCCTAGGTCTAGAGATACTCAGTTCACTACAGAGCAGATAGTTTTCTGTATCATCGAAAAATCCCCGGAAAACTCGTACATTACTAACAGATTTCCTGAATTCAAAGTCTGTTAAGATGTAGTCTATTATGGATCTGGTACCCCTAGCCTCCCATGTGTAGCGGTGAATAGCCTTATGCTTGAAGAATGTATTCGTAACTGCTAAACCCATACTAGCACAGAAGTCCAGCAAACGCTTCCCATTCCCATTAGCCTCCATATCTTCCCCACATTTACC
The DNA here is from genome assembly GCF_040414725.1 of Anabrus simplex. Taxonomy (NCBI): domain Eukaryota; kingdom Metazoa; phylum Arthropoda; class Insecta; order Orthoptera; family Tettigoniidae; genus Anabrus; species Anabrus simplex. The sequence continues at coordinate 101,025,200 of NC_090271.1, read as the reverse complement.
AATCACCCTTTCGTATCCTTCAGTTCTATTCCCAACTCTCGCATTGAAATCGCCCATTAGCACTATTCTATCCTTGCTGTTGACCCTGACCACGATATCACTCAATGCTTCATAAAACTTGTCAACTTCATCCTCATCTGCACCCTCACATGGTGAATACACTGACACAATTATTGTCCTAATTCCTCCAACTGACAAATCTACCCACATAATTCGCTCATTTACGAGCCTAACAAAAACTATGTTGCGTGCAATGGTATTCCTGATAAAGAGCCCTACCCCAGGCTCTGCCCTTCCCTTTCTAACACCCGTCAAGTACACTTTATAATCTCCTATCTCTTCCTCATTATCTCCCCTTACCCGAATATCACTTACTCCTAGCACATCCAGATGCATCCTCTTTGCTGACTCAGCCAGTTCTACCTTCTTTCTTCCATAAGCCCCATTAATATTGATAGCTCCCCATCGAATTCCATTTCGTTCACCAAGTTGTTTCCAAGGAGTCCCTCGCCTGTCAAATGGGAGTGGGCTCCATTACAACCATAGGTCCAAGGCTTGCTTAAAATGTTCTGAGCTCGGTAAATTCATGAGCAGGATGCTACACTACTTGCACATAGTCCAAGTGAGGATTCTCCTCTAACGGGTTATGGACCACCGGTGAATTGCATAGTCCTAGCCGCCTGAGCACAAGGAGGACCATGACTCAGAATATGTCCGAGATACCCACTCCCATTCCATAGCAACTGGTATCCCGATTCTCAGGACCACTTACTAGGCCACTCAGCCGTTGCCCACGGTTCACGAACTAGGACGTGACTACAGTAACCCACACAATGAACCCTGTAAATCTAAATAGAAGAGAAACACCAGGTCTAATTTGGTGGATGATAGCAGTTAGAAGGAAATTTATCAATAGCAATGAACGACATATGTTACATCAGGATGAGGATGGTTATAAAATCATCAGAATGATAAACAAAGAATGGACTAACAATAAGCCTAGTAATCGCTGTAAGTTATTATTAGAAATTAGAAACGTACGAAAGAAAATTGCAAGATCATAAAATACATGCGGGGCAGATAAAGGCCAGATAGCTATAAACAGAACAAGAAAGAACGGAATAACTCTGATAATTAGAAAGCCGATTATTATTATTATTATTATTATTATTATTATTATTATTATTATTATTATTATTATTATTATTATTCCGCCACAGTGGTGTAACGGTTAGTGTGATTAGCTGCCACTCCCGGAGACCCGGGTTGGATTCTCTGCTCTGCCACGATATTTGAAAAGTGGTACGAGGGCTGGAACGGGGTCCATTCAGCATCGGGAGGTCAACTGAGTAGAGGGGACTTCGATTCTCACCTCAGCCATCCTCAAAGTGGTTTTCCGTGTTTTCCCACTTCCTCCAGGCAAATGCCAGGATGGTACCTAACTTAAGGCCACGGCCGCTTCCGTCCCTCTTCCTTGTCCATCCCTTCTAATCTTCCCATTCCCCCACAGCAAAGCAGGTGAGGCCATCTGGTCGAGATACTGGTCCCACTTCTCAGCTGTATCCCCCGACCCGAAGTCTCACGCTCCAGGACACTGTCCTTGAGCCGGTAAAGGTGGGATCCCTCGCTGAGTACGAGGGAAAACCAACCCTGGAAGGTAAACGGATTAAGAAAAACAGTTTATTATTATTATTATTATTATTATTATTATTATTATTATTATTATTATTATTATTATTATTATTATTATTATTTAAAATGAAATGGCGTATGGTTTTTAGTGCCGAGAGATCCCAGGTCGGGTTCGGCTCGCCAGGTGCAGGTCTTTTGATTTGACTCCCGAAGGCGACCTCGCGTCATGATGAGGATGAAATGATGATGAAGACAACACATACACCCAGCCCCCGTGCCAGGGAAATTAACCAATGATGGTTAAAATTCCCGACCTTGCCGGGAATCGAACCCGGGACCCCTGTGACCAAGGCAAGCACGCTAAACATTTAGCCAAGGAGCCGGACATTATTATTATTATTATTATTATTATTATTATTATTATTATTATTATTATTATTATTATTATTATTATTATTGTACCGGGTGGTACACCTCCACGCCGCTAATTCAAATATTGCGCCAGTTGAAACTTCTCTACAGGAGAAAGCCTGAACTTTAACAAACTGTATTAACTCAACGGTTTCTCGGAAGATGTCACTACTGTAAATTTGGTAATTTTGAAGTGTTCTGAACGGTGTCTATTTTGATTTGTGTTTGTTTGCTCCGTATCAAGAAGTTTGAACATTCTCTAACAGATGTCGCTACCCAAAACCATGGTAACACACTCTGGTGCAATGGAATGAACTTTCTTGAAGAAATATTGTATTCCTAAGTTTTATTTTTACTAAATTTTGTTCTGTGGTTTGTGGGTTGTCAATATAAATCCTTTCTTTCCGCCCGTTTTGAATGTAACCAATCATGAATTTACGTAATTAATTTTCCACCAATAAGGTGTTTCTTCCTCGTCTTGTGTATTTGTTTTTGCTGTTGGCCAATAAAAGTTTGTGGGCGGGTTGTTATCATTCATGAAAGGTCTCGAATGTTCCACGAGGGTATATAAACTGCTGATTTTCTTGTCTCGGGGCCACTTCAGTAACAACTCTCTTACCGTGTGAATATGTAGCAGGGGGCGGGAAGCGCCTCTTTCTTCAAGCAGCAGTTCTCCTTCAAGGTAATGGCCTGTTTACATCTTCATTTCTTGCTAGCTCAGCAGTTTAGCTCTCGGGGAGGGTTCGAAACCTTTAGTATGTAACTACCTTTTTTTAAATGTAAATTCTTTTCTGTCTATGTAAAATCTATAAATTACTGTAAAGCGGGGATAGAGAGTGCTTCACCCTCTCGAACTCCCCTTCATTTTTGAAAAGGAGGTGACGACGTTTTCATAACCGTTCTTCTCTTCTTTATTGTAGTAAAAGTTTTCTCATACGTGTCACTTCCCTAGCTTGGGATTAGCCCCTGTATGATCGGCCTAGCGCCACATAGGTTTTAGACAAAACTTGGTGTAGGAGTGCAAGTTATCGCCTCCATTCAATTTTGTATTTTGGGCCATTTACTTAACCCGTTTTGTTTTCCTTCCTGCGAAGGCCCAGTAGATTGGGTACGATATACCCCTGTTTCTTTATTATGCCTTGATGGTAGGTTGTGTAAGAGTCCGTTATTGCCTTTATAGGCTTGAAAGTTCGAGAGCGGGACAGCTCTTTATAGTGTTGTGGTAAAAGTGCCTTAGAAAGGCTTGAGATGTAAAGTTGGGAGCTAATGCTCCATGTAATTAAGGGTGTTCTGCCCTTTGGTATCTTGTCATTGTGAGCTGAGAGCTCAGAAATTATATTTGGGGTTCGGAGCCCAGATCTTGTAATAACCCCCTAAATCTTGTGATTTCTTGGTACCTGATTTTGGCTTGTTGACTTGTTAAGTTTACAAATTCTATGTCATCATTGTTAAGTTTTGAAAATATAACCTTTGTTAAAGTTTTAAATTAACTTTAATTTTGTAGTTGAGACCTATTCCTGCCCGCACCTTCTTTCACCTCTAACTACCACGGATATCTCCGTAACAATTATTACTGACAATCCACAGCCTGTTTCCATTCATTCGACTGGGTCAGGAATGGAATGAATGAAGCCCCCATCTAGCGGCGGGGATAGAAGTTGTGTCGGCTGCCGAAGCCTGTTACATCCCTCTGGGGCAATGATTGATGACTGACAGATGAAATGAAATATTGGAGAGTGTTGCTGGAGTGAAAGATGACAGGAAAAACCGGAATACCTGGCCTGTCCCGCCTCCGCTTTGTCCAGCACAAATCTCACGTGGAGTGACCGGAATTTGAACCCAGCGGTGAAAGGTCGGCGCGTTGCCACCTGAGCCACGGAGGCTATTATTATTGTTATTGTTGTTGTTATCATTATCATTATCATCATTTTTATTATTATTATTATTATTATTATTATTATTATTATTATTATTATTAATTGTTAAACTGCAGGTTGATGTTTAAAGTTCCAAAATATGGGATGTTCTCTCCTCAGCTGCTGGAGTTTCGTAGCTGTAGATTAAGAGCATTCATATCTGGACATCCCAACGTGAGAGGTATGATTACAACTGTTTCAAATGTCACTATAATTCAAAACGCTGTTGACGTCCGAAGTGAGCCTGATACCTGGTATATAAATCATGAACAAAGCTGTAATAGTTGTAAATGTGAAACAGTTAGTTTTTAGGACCTACTTCCTTCTTTTCATTACCCTGTAATTGTACAGAAAATTCTGTAACATTCTGTATTATTCCAGATTTGGCGAATGTTTATAGCTAGATTCTAAAATTAGTCGGAATTTACTCCGAACTATGAGTATAGGACATAAGAATATGGTTGATTTTACACAGCCACCACAGTTTGTTGCAATAGTTAGCCCTCTTTCCATCCCACCAGGAATAGAAGAGGTGAAGAACACATTTAGTTTTTATCTGGAGCACAAGAAGCTCTTACTAGTTTTACAATGGCGAATTATGTACTTACAAGTTGTAATCGTTCCTTAAAGAAACTTTTCTTTCTAAAGTCGCAGTCTGGTTTATGGCTCTTTGTGTTCTTGCAGATAAAAATGTAAATTGAAATCTCGTGCTAGTAAGTAAGCCTCATAACGCTCAAAAGTATCGTTTACAATTCTCTAGCCTCTTAGTTTGGTTGTAATGTATGTAGACAAGAGGCCTCGCTTCGACACAGTACTACAACAATCCACACCGTACTACAAAGTGTAATGATATTCCATAAATATCATGAATATGTAAGTTATATAATATCTAGGACTGTATAGTTGCAATGTTATTATTTGAGTCAGACTGGTTTGATGCAGCTCTTCATGCCACCCTGTCCTGTTCTAACAAATTCATTTCTACAGAACTATAGCTTAAAACTACACTAAACGCTTTGTCATATTTATACCTTGGTCCAACCACTACTGTTCTTACCACCTACAGTTACCTCAAAGACTAACGCAACAAGTGCTGGGCGTCTCCATATGTTCAACCAATCATTTTCTGGTCAAATTTAGCCAAACCGTTCTCCTCTCATCAAGCACAATTCGGTATCTCTTCATTAGTGATCCGATCTACTCGTCTGACTTATTCACTAACACCTTCAGTCAGTCAATCATCAATGATCTGCATTTAGTGCGGTCACCAGGTGAAAGATTCCCTATCTATTGTTTACTTCTTCTTCTTCTCCTTCTTCTTCTTTTTCTAACGCTTTCCCACACCTATGGGGTCGCGGGCGCGAACTGTGTCGCACATGCGGATTTGGGCCTGCTTTACGGCCGGATGCCCTTCCTGACGCCAACCCTATATCGAGGGATGTACTCAGTGTTGCGTGTTTCTGTGGAGGTTGGTAGTGTAGTGTGTTGTTTGAATATGAAGAGGAAAGTGTTGGGACAAACACAAACACTCAGTCCCCGGGCCAGAAGAATTAATCAGAGGCGATTAAAATCCCCGACCCGGCCAGGAATTGAACCCGGGACCCTCTGAACCGAAGGCCTCAACGCTGACCATTCACCCAAGGAGTCGGACTAACTTTTTACCTCATATTTACATTTAAGTATAATTGTTTACCTAGCATTTTTGTTAAATGTATCGAACATTTCCATTGATAATTCATTCCAATCCTTTATTCCTCGTTCTATAAATGAATATTTGCCTCAATCTGTCCTTTTGAACTCCAACTTTATCTTCAGATTATGATCTTTCCTGCTTTTAAAAGCTCCACTCAAGCTTATTCTTCTACTTACGTCATTCCACGCCAAATCACCACTGACAGCCTGAAACATACCACACAGTCGAGCATCTCGTCTCCTTACTCCCAAGTTTTCACAGCCCAAAGTTTACAACATATTAGTAACACTACGCCTTTGTCGGAAATCACCTAGAACAAATCGTGCTGCTTAACTTTGAATTTTTTTCCAGATCTCGTATCAAGTAGTCCTGGTGATGGTCCCATACAGTGGATTCATACCGTAAGTGCGGTCTTACCCGACAGTTAATACGCCCTCTCCTTTACATCTATTTTTTTTTTGCGTCGCTCCGACATAGATAGGTCTTATGGCGACGATGGGACAGGGAAGGGCTAGGAGTGGGAAGTAAGCGGCCGTGGCTTTAATTAAGGTACAGCCCCAGCATTTGCCTGGTGTGAAAATGGGAAACCACGGAAAACCATTTTCAGGGCTGCCGACAGTGGGGTTCGAACCTACTATCTCCCGAATACTGGATACTGGCCGCACTTAAGCGACTGCAGCTATCGAGCTCGGTCCTTTACATCTTTACTACAACCCCTAAATACTCTGATAACCATGTGAAGAGATCTGTAACCTTTCTAAGGGGAGAGACCCAGCTTAACACGGGGAAAATAGGCCAATATTCGTTCGATTGTTATATATGCTACAAACGCTGTTGACAAATGCTGCACATGTCCCAGTATTGGCATGCTTCAGAGCAATCAGAAGCAACTTCAAAATTATGTCAAAATTCTAATAACATTTTAAAATAAAATGTTCAAAATTTCCCGCCTTTTTAACAATATATCACGGTTTCCTTCATAACTCTCTTACTGTTTCACGGATAATTATGATTTTTTCAGAGTTTTCTCCAATAGTGTTGTAGCCTACTACAATCTGTACCTCATTCAGATCAATAGGATTTATATTAGATTGTATATAACATATTTATTTACAAAAATATTAATATTTTCAGGTGCTCGGATTAAAAACTCGACAGAAATATCTAAATCACAGTCTACGTTCATGATTGAGGATCATTTCGTAGGTGGAGGTTAAATACACACTTTGAAAAAGGAAAATAATGAAAATTCTTATAAACTTGGAATTTTTAAGGGAAACAGTGATATATTGTTAAAAAGGCGGGAAATTTTGAATATTTTACTTTAAAATATTATAATTATTAGAATTTTGACATTATTGAAGTTGCTTCCGGTTGGCAGGAAGCATGCCAATACTGAGATATGTGCAGCAATTGTCAACAATAATTGTAGTATATTTAACAATCGAATGAATATTAACCTTATTTGTTCCCCCCCCCCCCCCTACTCTTCCACCATCCTTTCTGCACTAGTTATTGTCCACGTTTCAGTTCCGTGCAACGCCGCGCTATACACAAAAATAATTGATTATACACATATCTATGTTTGATGTGAGCTTTTTAAAAAAAAAAACAAATACCTTCCTTACGTGTGCTAGTCTGCATTTTATATCGTCCTTACTTCTGCCATCGTTGGTTGTTCTACTAACCTAGTAACAATACACATCTACTTCCTTTAAGAGCGAGCTGGCCGTGAGGTTAGGGTCGTGCAGCTGTGAACTTGCTTAGTAACTAGCTTACCTGTATTCAAAGGCGCATTCTCAGGTATTGTGGTTGAGGTAAGCATTCTATCGGTACTAGATTCCCATTTATGTCGGCAGGACGTGAAATGTAATAAGAAGATAGTCTGCAGATTCGATCATTTGGGGGGAAATATGGTTCTGGAAATATTTAGATAGCGATTCCACAAGGAAAACTACATCTAACATTGTTTTGCTTTTCCCGAATTTCCAAATGTACATCTAAAGTTTATTTTTCTCGTGTTATATTCTGTTCAACTTTCTTTCTTTCTTTCTTTCTTTCTTTCTTAATCAGCTTACGCTCTAGGGTTGGTTTCTCCCTCGGACTCCGCGAGGGATCACACCTCTACCGCCTCAGGGGCAGTGTCCTGGAGCTTCAGACTCTGGGTCGGGGCATACAACTAGGGAGGATGACCAGAACCTCGCCCATGCGGCCTCACCTGCTATGCTGAACAGGGGCCTTGGTGGGGGATGGGAAGATTGGAAGGCATAGACAAGGAAGAGGGAAGGAAGCGGCCGTAGCCTTAAGTTAGGTACCATCCCGGCATTTGCCTGGAGAAGTGAAAAACCACTTCCAGGATGGCTGAGGTGGGAATCGAACCCACCGCTACTCAATTGACCCTCCCAAGGCTGAGTGGACCCCGTTCCAGCGCTCGTACTACTTGTCAAATTTCATGGCAGAGCCGGGAATCGAACCCGGGCCTCCGGGGATGGCAGCTAATCACACTAACCACTACATCATTGAGGAGGACCTGTTCAACTTTACAAAACTGAATTGTATGGTTTTGTTGTAATATTATGTTTAGTTTTGCGAAACTGTTATGCAGTGTATGTGTATCATAGTCATGTTCCGAAAACTGTATGAAGAACATTTTCATTCTTCTAAATACAAGATATCTCTGAATATAAATTATAATCATAAAACTCTATACTTACATTAATTTTTGAACATTCATCTCCTGCGACATTACAAATGTTCAATAAAATTCCCATTAAACTTAACGAATGAAATATATTTGTTATTTTCAAAATAATTCATTTTTGGGCGATTTATAATTACATCTCCAGTAGGTTTTAGGAATTGATTTTTCTATTTTTAGAAGGCGTTCTCTGAAAATTTAGTGAAAATTCATATATAGTATAGAAAGAACAGTTTTATCTCTAGACTGCTTGTATACAAAAAATTCAGTTTATCCAATAGTTTAACAAATAAATTAATTTACAACTTATTTTTATTGCGGATGATATTCCCTGCCATATTACAATCTGCAGCGGCATAAATAAATTTTAATAAATTTCCCCTTGGTCTGTCGACAGATTCAAAACCTCACAGTTATCTGGCCATCAGAGGTAAATTTTCCTAAGTGATATTTCACGAACTTTACAAGAAAGAGGAAAGAATCTGCTGAGGCGCACATTTTTCTACCTTTAAGGCAGGTCTAATTGACAGTTCTGACCATGATAAACTATCGTAAGAGCTAATACTATGAAGAGTACGGCGGACGGTACAAGGTTAAAGTGTTGTACGATCACTTACCATTGTTTATCGCTGGGTTCCCCTTGCACATACGATAATATCACATAGCTTCATTCCTGCGAAACATACTTTTACAATAGTGTATCAAAACTAATACACGACCAAAACCAGTCACATAAGATAAAAGCCTCAAAATCGTCGTTTTTGCATTTACGATAGTTTACCTCTGACGTCCGGATATAATGTAGTGATATTTTCAATGGCGATATTAACGCGTTTGTTGAGGCCTTCCTGTCTGACCTCACTCACTTTCACACGGATCGCAAAATTCCGATATAAATCGCAAATACTGTATCAAGTCGATATTCTAAAGTATAGACAGAAGTAGGCCAGAATGCTAGTTGCTTTACGTCGCACCGACTCAGATAGGTCTTATGGCGACGATGGGACAGGGAAGGGCTAGGAAGTGGAAGGAAGCGGCCGTGGCCTTAATTAAGGTACAGCCCCAGCATTTGCCTGGTGTGAAAATGGGAAACCACGGAAAACCATCTTCAGGGCTGCCGACAGTGGGGTTCGAACCTACTATCTCCCGAATACTGGATACTGGCCGCACTTAAGCGACTGCAGCTATCGAGCTCGGTAGGCCAGAATGCTTTCCAGATCAGCTCTCGTTCGAGTTATAGCTATCGGCTCTTGGAGTTAAATTTTCCACGCGATTGCCACTGAAATTTTCTTTATTTTTCACTGTATCGGAAAAATATCCAGAACAAAATGTTTGTAAACAATATTCTAAATTTTGTCATGAGAATTTTTTCTGTGAAAGTGAGAGCCTTCGAGTTTTATGTTTAATCTTCTTCTGAATCCCCCCTCCTGATGAAGTTTTTGAACAACGCATAGCTCAGATCCTACACTTAAAGGCCATTTTTCATGAAAATCCACTCTTCCTTTCTGCCGTGATGCTGCAATAGACAAAACTTGAACTGAATCCGACATAGACCATTATTTGACCTATCGGCTATACAGAGTCTCTCATAAATTAAGACCGTCGAAGCGGCGTTTTTACTCTGCGATGCGTAAGCTGCAGTATGGGAGGCGCGCGCATTTGCAATCAGCGTGCACGTGTTCGACCTGGCAGGCATCAGCCGCCAGTCTGAACCTCAGCTGTTAACAGGTGAGACAGTTATCATTGCAACACCGTATGTTCTATGTAAAAGTTCTGGTTTCATCTTAATGGTCGTGTGAACAGTCATAACTCTCGCTATTGGTGTGCAGAAAATTGTAATGATATTTATGAAGTCCCTCATTATGGTAGGAAGTTTTTTTTTTTTTTTTTTTTTTGCTAGTTGTTTTACGTCGCACCGACACAGATAGGTCTAATGGCGACGATGGGACAGGAAATGGCTAGGAGTGGGAAGGAAGTGGCCGTGGCCTTAACTAAGGTACAGCCCCAGCATTTGCCTGGTGTGAAAATGGGAAACCACGGAAAACCATTTTCAGGGCCGCCGATAGTGGGGTTCGAACCTACTATCTCCCGAATACTGGATACTGGCCGCACTTAAGCGACTGCAGCTATCGAGCTCGGTGGTAGGAAGATTGGTGATCGGTGTGCTGTTAATGCAACATGAATATGGGCCTATTCTTTTTCGAGACGACAGTAAATGCAGAGAGGTACCAAGTTGACATTTTGACGCCATTCTTCCATCAGTTATCGGAAGAAGGAAAATCGCGTGGGTGGCTTGAACAAGATTCAGCTCCAACTCATACCGCACAAGGCTCCTTACTTACAATCTTGGAAGTGTTTGCCGACAGAATGATCAGTGCTAGTCTATTTCCCCCCCCCCCCCTCTTTCTCCAGATCTAACAGTGTGTGATTTTTTCTTGTGGGGTAAACTGAAAGAAAAAGTGTAGGCCTATCGAACAAATCCTCACACATTGGAGGAACTTAAATAAAACATTACGGATGAAATCAGAAATATTACAGTGGCAAAACTCACTCGCGTCAGACAGAATGTCGTTGCCAGATACATTGCCTGTATAACCCAGGAAGGACTGCGCTCGCAGCATCTTTTATAAGGTAAGATTCCAGATAAAGTTGTATAGGCTACATGCTTAAAAGCAGGGCGGCCGCGCGTGACATAAGTTCGGCTGAGGCAGCTGCCATAACGCAGAACACAAACACCATGCGTTCAGACTTAGTTTATCAGAGATACCCAGTTTATATACCAAGCTATTGTTATACCATCTCTCCCTACATGGACTACCTACAGAAGGCACATACGATGCCTGGAAAAATATCGCCAGCGTTGCCTCAGAAGGATCCTGACAGTGAAATGGTAATATAGGCGCATTAACAATACTGTTCTAGAACAAGCAAACTCTATTATATGGAAGCCATAATTATCAAGCACCAACTCCGTTCAATCAATCAGTCACTACTGATCTTCATTTAGTGCAGTCGCCCAGGTGGCAGATTCCCTATCTGTTGTTTTCCTAGCATTTTCTTAAATGATTGCAAAGAAATTGGAAATTTATTGAACATCTCCCTTGGTAAGTTATTCCAATTCCTAACTCCCTTTCCTATAAACGAATATTTGCCCCAATTTGTCCTCTTGAATTCCAACTTTATCTTCATATTGTGATCTTTGCTACTTTTAAAGACACCACTCAAACATATTCGTCTACTGATGTCATTCCACGCTATCTCTCCACTGACAGCTCGGAACATACCACTTAATCGAGCAGCTCGTCGCCTTTCTCTCAAGTCTTCCCGGTCCAAACTTTGCAACATTTTTGTAACGCTATTCTTTTGTCGGAAATCAATCAGAACAAATCGAGCTGCTTTTCTTTGAATTTTTTCCAGTTCTTGAATCAGGTAATCCTGGTGAGTGACCCATACACTGGAACTATACTCTAGTTGGGGTCTTACCAGATACTTATATCCCCACTCCTTTACATCGTTACTACAACCCTTAAATACCCTCATAATCATGTTCAGAGATCTGTACCCTTTATTTACAATCATATTTATGTGATTACATCATTGCAGATCTTTCCTTATATTAACACCTAGATACTTACAATGATCCCCAAATGGAATTTTCACCCCATCAACGCAGTAATTAAAACTGAGAGGACTTTTACTAATTTTTAAACTCACAACCTGACTTTTAACCCCGTTTGTCATCATACCATTGCCTACTGTCCATCTCACAACATTATCGAGAACATTTTGCAGTTGCTCACAATCTTGCAACTTATTACTCTGTACAGAACAACATCATCTGGAAAAAAAAAAAAAACTTATCTCTGATTCCACTTCTTTACACATCATTGATATATATAAGAAAACATAAAGGTCCAATTGCCTTGAAGAATTCCCCTCTTAATTATTACAGGAACAAATAAAGCTTCGCCTACTCTAATTCTCCGAGTTCTATTTTCTAGAAACATAACCACCCATTCAGTCACTTTTTTGTCAAGTCCAAATGCACTCATTTTTGCCAGTAGTCTCCCGTGATCTACCGTGATCGTATGCCTGAATTCCGTCTGCCAAATCGAATTCTGTATTCCCAGAAAAAGTGTGGTCAAAGACACACGGAGGACCACAGAAGCGGTACAAAGATACGCTTAAGACCTACACGAAGAAATGCCAAATTCAAATTGATAAATGGGAAGCTAATGTACCCGATCGTTCAGTATGGCACCTTAATGTCTTGAAAGGAACTCCGCGCTTTGAGTAACAACGTCGGAAAATACCCAGTAGAAACTGACAAGCACAATGCTAGAAACAACGGGAAATTCTGAAGAAAAACAACACTACACAGCCAGCCCCTGCCAGACCAAATGTATGTCAACAAGGCGGTAGAACCTGCGGCTCCAAGATTAGCTTCAACAGCCATCTATGAACCCACAAAATCTAAGTTCTGAAGAAGACAATCATACTCGTCAGCGACTGACAGCCCATCATATAAAAACCAAGTATAATGTTAATATTCAGGAAGTACGGGCATAAAGCCGATTTAAAAAATTTATTGAACCCCCTAAGAAAAATCCTGGGTGACCTCTGGTTTTTTATCTCTTAGTCGTTTTACAAAAATATAGTAAACAAATAAAATATAGTCTAATGCACACTCCGGCTATCCCTGAACATAATACTGAGTTTCGAAAAATTATGTTGATCCGCTTTCGTGTGATGTAGGCAACAATCAACTAGGCCTAAATAGAGAAAATTTTAATTGAATATACTTTCTATTTGTATACTCCTCATCCGAGGTAAAAACGAAATATGAAGCGATTATTTGAAGTTGTATAACGATCACTCACCTTACCTCGGTTCAACATCACCCGGACCTGGATTCATCACTCTCCTCCATCCAAGTAATCTTCAGCTCTCCCGATGACTACCACTGTATGTCGAATGAAGCTCTAAAACGTCACCTCGCTCGCAGTCATCCCGAAAGTCCGGCAGTGTGATTAAAAATCAAGTTTCCGAACTATTATGAGCTATTACGTGTGCTATGTGAGCGAGAACTACATAGAAAATGCATGTTCTACATAACTCATCACCTTCTACTGTCGTCAGTTTGTCAAATGATGTACTACGTCATTCCCCTCTGTTATTGGCCCGGGCTGACGCAGTCGAATGCCTGATAGGTCCTCTCTTTTGTTCAGCCCATGTGCCTGCTTTAGACGAGACTCGGTCAAACTGTGCACATGGTTTACCATTCTTGTACTATTACATCAGGAGAGACCAGATTTGCCGGTGGGCGGCGACTTTTACAAATTTCAGAATGCAAGGTAGGCAAGGTACTTCTAACACCAAAACTTTGAAATTTAACAGTTTTGTTTTGTGTCTTCTGTTTTGTTTTAATGTTTTTATTTTTTTGGCATTCGGGACGAAGCCCGCTCAGCCAGTGAATTATGTAAGGAAAGGACTTATATGAACTTACGTATTTATTGCTTTTATTCGGTGCTCGGATACAGGAGAGGTGTATTTATCTTCTCATTATAAGGCTCTTTATGACTTCCAGTGGTACATGTGATTAGGCCATGGAACAGAAGGAAGTAGGAGTGTTGAAGTCCTGATAGGGTAAGATCGATGCTAGGTGAAGGTTTTAAATTCGCAGTCTAATGTCAGAAGGAAATGCATATAACTCAAAGTAGACAGATTGGTCACTTTTGTGGACAATTGATGAAAGAATAGGTGGTAATTAATATCCCAAGGACAATAAATTTTGTAGTAGGCAAGTAGTGCGGACAAAGAGGTGTGGAGATCCAAAGAATATGTGATTAAGATTTGCAACTCTATCAGCTGAACATGAACGGAAGGGAGATCGTAGTACTTGGATTTTTTTATGGTTCGTTTTGGTGCAATGTACTACTCGGGGCGTTGCTATGCTCACTCAAACTAGGTCAATTTCTTATGTATGTTAGGCATGATAATCGTGTCCCTTTAAGAGGAACTTGTCCATACAAAGTTAAAAACTTCATGATTGCTCCGTATTGAACAGAGAATCACAATGAAATATATTCAGTTTAAAGGTTCCACCTTTTCTATACAATACAATACAATACAATACAATACAATGCAATTCTGTTGCGCAAAATTGTTACAACATATCGACACATTCTTAGTATCATCATCAGCCAACCTGATAAAGCTGTTTGCTCGCTAGGCCCCTGAGTATGATGATTCTTTTGGAGCGAATCCTTGCTTTAATAATGCCATCATGTTCGGGCCACTCTATTCATGATCTGGTGCCTAGATATTTAACTTAGATTATGGATTTTCGAACGTCGAACACATGTCATAATTGGCAGTTGCTGTGAGTTATTCTCATTTATCCAGTGAACTGTCTGTGTGGTTATGTGCGCGCTTACCTCCAAGCGTGAGTCACAAGGCTTGTATGTGAAGGTTATTCACCCCAAACTGGTAGATTTTATTTATACCTTAAAGTCTTAACAGATTTTTTCATATTCGTCTAAGCTCTAAACAACTGATATTATCAAAAATCAGTGCAATGAACTCGGAGATACACTCGCTGAAGGACGTATTCAGAGTAACATAGTATTTTAATCCTTTGGGTGTCGTTCTATGGCTACGAAGACGAAATATTGGTAATCGTTTAAGAGCTGCCTAGGGGTGTTTCACTTTTATCTCTTTTGAGAACTGTATTTTCTAGGAGCCCTTGAAAATTATTTTCAGCATGTGTTAGAATATGTATGAAGAGATTATAGGAACCGTACCTGTCCCTTCCCTTTCCTGTTTACTGCTCTCTTGTTTCAAGTTGTTTTCATTCCTCCCCTGAAGGAGGCGGCGGGCCTCCAAGACGGTGACGCAGTCTCTCAGGCCAGGAGATTTGTATCGGAGAAGGAGATGTGTGGTGAAGGTGAGAGGGTTGGCGGCCGTGGCCTGTACTATGAACTGTCTTGGCATTCGCCATAGTACAAGAAAATGAACACCACAAACCACTCTCAGGACAGCCAACGGTGGAGACCAGCCCTCCACGTCTCCCGAATACAGAGGCGTAGAGCCACGGTAGAGCCGTGGCCACCCCTCGTCTGCATGGTTGGCTGGTCCGAGTGCAGAGCTGTCGGACCACGGACCAGCCGTGGCCACTTGTGAACCGAGACCCACTTTGCATCAGCCGACCCTTGTTTCTGGTGACTGTTCGTACTATACCGGGTGGTCCACCAGCACCTTGCGATCCAGTTTTATGCATCCCTTCACAGTTACTAAAATTCTGAAAGACATCGTTCCCTCTCCCTAAACCGGAGTAATACAACGATATGTGTGTTTACGGGCTAGAAGACGGCAGAAATCGTGAGCGTCACTATTAATTCATTATGGGTACCTCGAATGAACCCGTAAAACGAGTACAGATACGCAGAACACGTACTTTAAAACATGAAGTGGACGCACAGACCGGGAGCACGGTACTGTATAGGCTGGGAAGTGAACGCCGTAGGTCAAGTGTCGCAGTAGTTCACATGGCAAGCGAGCGGGGAGATATGTGATAGGTGACAGTGCTCGAGGTGGGAGGTTCGAATCCCATTTTAACAGCCAGTTGCCTGGGATGTGATAAGGTTGCATACTTGATAGTTTTCAAGGACTGACTTGTTTATTTGACCCTGTAAAAGACCGCATGTATCGTTGCACTGGGTAAGGTGCTGGGTTGGACGAGGATGAGGAGATGATGGTCTGTGGCCAGTTAACTACGTCGTTCATGTTCCAAGCTTCGTAACCCACAGGTAGGGCAAAGTATGCCCCAGTGAAACGATAACAACATGCGATGGCAGGTAAGTATGTTGCTGCGCGAACTCCACTCCTTCGAAGCAAGTCACAACACAAAGTTTATTCACTGCCTCGAGATGTATACCAGCAACGAGTATGTGTTACTTATCTATGGAGAAGCTAGACAGAATGCATACCAGGCACAACGCCTGTACCAAGAACGCTATCCGGATAGACGACAACCGACGGGCATCATATATTTCGGAGTGTGGAAAGACGCCTGCGGGATACTGCATCCCTTGGATGGACACGGCATGTTCGAGATCATCCCGTGACGTCTGCTGACAAAGAAGAGGTCGTGTTTGACGCTTTCCGGCGTAACTCTCATATTAGCACATGGGCCATTGCACAGGAGACGAACATCAGCCGAGCGTCTGTTATGCGGATATTGCATACCCACCGGTTTCATCCGTACCATCTGCACTTACACCAGGAGCTCCAGTGTTATGATTTCGATGCCCAGGTGGCGTTCTGTCAATGGATCCTACACCGAGCTCGATAGCTGCAGTCGCTTAAGTGCGGCCAGTATCCAGTATTCGGGAGATAGTAGGTTCGAACCCCACTGTCGGCAGCCCCGAAAATGGTTTTCCGTGGTTTCCCATTTTCACACCAGGCAAATGCTGGGGCTGTACCTTAATTAAGGCCACGGCCGCTTCCTTCCCACTCCTAGCCCTTCTCGGTGTCGCCATAAGACCTATCTGTGTCGATGCGACGTAAAGCCACTAGCAAAAAAAAAATGGATCCTACACCATGTGGACACTGATCCTGCTTTTCTAGCGACTCTCTTATTTACGGACGAAGCACGATTCCACAACAATGGAACCTTTATAATCCATAATATGCATTATTGGAGTGTGGATAATCCCCATTGGGTGCGACAAACATCTATTCAGGTACAGTGGGGCGTGAATGTATGGTGTGGAATCATGTGTGATCACCTCATCGGTCCCCATTCCTTTGAGGGCCATCTAATCAGCCAACGCTATCTGCGGTTTCTCCAAGATGAACTACAATCGGTCCGCCTCTGTGGTGTAGTGGTTAGTGTGATTAGCTGCCACCCCCGGAGGCCCAGGGTCGATTCCCGGCTCAGCCACGAAATTTGAAAAGTGGTACGAGGGCTGGAACGGGGTCCACTCAGCCTCTGGAAGTCAACTGAGTAGAGGTGGGTTCGATTCCCACCTCAGCCATCCTCGAAGTGGTTTCCCGTGGTTTCCCCACTTCTCCTCCAGGCAAATGCCGGGATGGTACCTAACTTAAGGCCACGGCCGCTTCCTTTCCTCTTCCTAGTCTATCCCTTCCAATCTTTCCATCCCCCCGCAAGGCCCCTGTTCAGCATAGCAGGTGAGGCCGCCTGGGCGAGGTACTGGTCATACTCCCCATTTGTATCCCCAACCCAGAGTCTGAAGCTCCAGGACACTGCCCTTGAGGCGGAAGAGGTGAGATCCTTCGCTGAGTCCGAGGGAAAAACCGACCCTGGAGGGTAAACAGATGAAGAAGAAGAAGAAGAAGAAGAAATAAACAAACCTCCTACCTTGAGCACTGACCATTATCACAAATCTCCCCGCCCGCTTGCCATGTGAGCTACTGCGACACTTGACCTACGGTGTCCACTTTCTAGCCTATACAGTACCGTACTTCCGGTCCGTGCGTCCACCTCCTATTTTAAAGTACCTGTTCTGCGTATCTGTACTCGTGAATTAATAGTGGAGCTCCGATTCCTGCTGTCTTCTAGCCCGTAAACACACATCTCGTTATATAGGTATTACCCCGGTTTAGGGAGAGGGGCCAATGTCTTTCAGAATCGTGGTAAACGTGAAGGGATGCATAAAAGTGGATTGCAAGGGGCTGGTGGACCACCCGGTATATGCTGGCCGTTCACTTTTTCATTTTATTGTAAATACTGTTGATTTATATTAGGGTAATATATTATTTTATGGTATCTGGCTATACCGCTGGCCACCGTGGTGTAGGGGTAGCGTGCCTGCCTCTTACCCGGAGGCCCTGGGTTCGATTCCCGGCTAGGTCAGGGATTTTTACCTGGACCTGAGGGCTGGTTCGAGGTCCACTCAACCTACGTGATTAGAATTGAGGAGCTATCTGACGGTGAGATAGCGACCCCGGTCTAGAAAGCCAAGAATAACGGCCGAGAGGATTCGTCGTGCTGACCACATGACACCTCGTAATCTGCAGGCCTTCGGGCTGAGCAGCGGTCGCTTGGTAGGCCAAGGCCCTTCAAGGGCTGTAGTGCCATGGGGTTTGGGTCTGGTTTGGATCTGGCTATACCAATATCTAGGAATGAACTCTCTTCCTGATAATGTGAGAATATATAGAAAATCGTCGCCAAGACCTATCTGTGACAGTGCGACGTAAAGCCAATAGCAAAAACACACACACATATATATATATATATAGAAAATAATATATTACTTAGCATATCTGTTCTTACATGCGGTACTATTACTCTTGGGTACGAATTATGTCTGCCTTTCTTAGGTCACAATACAGTACGTACAAGAAAGATTACCCACCCTTTGAAATTGCTTTTTGTTAATTCCCCCCAGCTCCCATGCCCTCTAACTTGAGAGCGTGGGTTGGCGGCCACGGGTCCCTCAGCTGAGTCCACTTCCATTAAAGTAGGCCAAACTTTCAGGACACATTCCTCACCTTTAGAAGAAGAATATGTGTTATATGGATATGGGTCCGCAAACGCTTCATTTCCATGTTAGAACTAATTTTCTAAAACTCTGCACAGTACATTAATCACGGGAAACACTCAGGAACAGAAGGTACCAGCATGCCACATGACATGTTCAAAATGCTCTTCGTTAGCATTGATAAACGCATCAACCCGCCGGGATGGGATGATATATCATACAGAGGAGTCCAGTAAAATGTAGACATTCTTTAATAGTCAATATTAATGGAAGAAAATGACATACCGTTACAATTCTAGCACGGAGGGATGGTTATTTATGTGTCCAAAGTGACCCCCACTAGCAACCAAACAACATCGTTGCCGCTGAACTGCTGACCGAACTACGGCTGTCAGTGTTGCCGGTGTGATAGCCGCACAGGATTTTCAGAAGCCCAGTACACGCAGTTGTGGCGGTTTACAGTGCCTTTCAGTTTGAATTGCGCTTCGTCAGACCACATAACCATCACTGCAAATCGTTCATCATCGCGGAGCATGCTTTCAAACCACTCGCAGTACTCCATCCTTCGAACCGAGTAATCCTCGTTCATAGCGTGCAGCGATCTTGGAATGTTCACTTTCCACTGTGCAGCTCCATAATTCGTCGTACGGTTGATCGGCTTAACCCGCTGTCACGTGCACCCTGATTCACAGATTTTTGAGATAACCTAGTAAAATGTTGCAACACAGCAGCGCCAGACTTGCTGGTGTTTTTGGTCGGCCAGACCTTTTCTTATGCACATCCTGAACAGAACCGTCGGCCTCAAATTTATCCCGAATACGATACATTGCTGTACGTGTTGGTGGCTGAGTTCCGTACACATTACGCCATTGCCGTTGTACCTCTATCATGTTTTCGTACTTCCAGTACCACTTCAATACGGCCTTGGGTTGCTCAAACGACAAGCTTACTTCATTCATTGCTGCGCTGTCATCTGCTGGAAAACGCGTACCAAGACTGTTGCGCCATTCACGTGACCTTCATCATCTATTGAGAAAACACTCGACTACGCTACCGTGCAAGAATTCCAACGATAAGCCATTTTTCCCCAAAGATATTAACTGTCAAAGTGTCCGGCCCCTCGGTGTAGGGGGCAACGCGTTCGCCTGTCACTCGGCGGCCCCGGGTTCGATTCCCGCCCGGGTCAGGGGCTTTTAATTGTAATGATTAATATCCCTGGCCTGGGGACTAGGTGTTTGTGACGTCCTTAATCTTCCTTTCCTCACACACAACATTCCACACTACACGCAGATTCATACAATATGGTGCCAGTAGGGGCATAAGATCCACATGTGTCGACGCCCCGAGCAAATTGCATTTTTTTAATAACTATCAAAGTGTGCCTACGCTTTTCTGAACCCCTCTGTATATCAGTGCTAATGAAGGGCATTTTGAATACTTTATATAAGAAAGAGTTTCATGTGGTATGTTCTGTTCTTGTGTGTTTTCAACGATTAATATAGCATGTAGAGTTGTAGTTCTTCTTCTTTATCTGTTTACCCTCCAGGGTCGGTTTTTCCCTCAGACTCAGCGAGGGATCCCACTTCTACCGTCTCAAGAGCAGTGTCCTGGAGCTTCATACTCTGAGTCTGGGGATACAACTGGGGAGAATGACCAGTACCTCGCCCAGGCGGCCTCACCTGCTATGCTGAACAGGGGCCTTGCGGGGGGATCGCAAGGTCGGAAGGGATAGGCAAGGAAGAGGGAAGGAAGCGGCCGTGGCCTTCAGTTAGGTACCATCCGGGCATTTGCCTGGAGGAGAAGTGGCAAACCACGGAAAACCACTTCCAGGACGGCTGAGGTAGGAATCGAACCCACCTCAGTTGACCTCCCGAAGCTGAGTGGACCCCGTTCCAGCCCTCCTACCACTTTTTAAATTTCGTGGCAGAGCCGGGAATCGAACTCGGGCCTCCGGGGGTGGCAGCTAATCACACTAACCTCTACACCACAGAGGCGGACAGAGTCGTAGTTCTAACATGGAAATAAAGCGTTTCTGGATTCATATTCATATAGGCTAACTTATTTTCTTCCTCTACGTGTGAGGAATGTGTCCTGAAAATTTGACCTACATTATTGTCACCCCGTGTATATGCAATGCATCTGACTGGGCAGCAGTCGCCTCGGTGGGCCAAGGCCCATCAACTGAATGTATGAACAACGGGTTCTTTCTTTCGGAAAGAAGTCCGTTTGTCATTACACATCATATACTGTCGCCATGGAAAATCTCTATGGTGGTGGTATTGTTTTGAAGGGTAGTGCAATGAGTCAGCTATCCTCTCTAACTCTTTTGGTTTAACATCGCAGCGACTCAGGCAGGTCTTACGGCTACGATGGGATAGGACGGGGTGAGAACTGCAAAGGAAGCGACCGTAGACTTCATTTAAATACAGCCCCAGCACTTACCTGGTTTGATAATGGGAAACCACGGGAAACGAACCCACAGACTCCCGAATACGCATGATCCGAAACGCGCAGCGAAATCGCTTCGACCTCTGAACTCTAATAACAACAGAAAAAGCCAGAGTATACCACGGTCGTATTTGACGTCCTCGCACACAGTAGAAGTACAAGAGTGAAAGATGCGTCTCGGAGAATTTGGGATGAAACTAAATCCGAAGACGGAGTACCTGGAATACGGTAACAAACTGATGGCACGATCGCTGTGTACGGGGTTTAACTTAATAAAGTGACCCAATTCAAAAATCCAGGGCCACGCATCACCTGGGACTGCAGTACGATTCCCGATGTCAAGTCAAAAGTCAGTGCAGCATGGATGAAATGGTACCTATTTCTTTGAGTTCTGTACGATAAGAAAATTCAATTGCATCTAAAATCTAAAGTCTACCTCACGCTGGTCAGACCGGTGGCCTTTTATGGAGCTGAATGTTGGCCTACAAAATCGAAGCATGAACAGGCATTTAATGCAACGGGAAGGAGAATGATAATAATGATGATGATGATATGATAATAATTTCGTGTGGCTATTTCTAGCCGGGTGCAGCCCTTGTAAGGCAGACCCTCCGATGAGGGTGGGCGGCATCTGCCATGTATAGGGTAACTGCGTGTTATTGTGGTGGAGGACAGTATTATGTGTGGTGTGTGAGTTGCAGGGATGTTGGAAACAGCACAAACGCGCAGCCCCCGGGCCATTGGAATTAACCAATGAAGATTAAAATCCCCGACCCGGTCGGGAATCGAACCCGGGACCCTCTGAACCGAAGGCCAGTACGCTGACCATTCAGCCAACGAGTCGGACATGATGATGGTGATGATGAAGATGACGATGATGATTGTTGTTTAAAGGGGTCTAACATCTAGGTCATCGCCCCCAATGAGAATGTTGCGATGGCCCAGCGGCTTAACTCGGCTAGACCACATCAGGAACGGTGATGTGCGGAGGAACACAAGGTTACCCTAATCACATAGAAAATGCGTGAATCATGCCTCCGATGGTATGGGGATGTTCTCCACAGCAGTGTAACCTCAGCTGCAAAGACTGTCGACTGAATGTGTAGCGTCGCCGACTTCGAGGGCAACCTCAAACACTGTGGCTGGACCGGGTGAGAGATGACATGCGACTCACAAAACTCAGCCCCCGAGACGCTTTTGATCGATTGAAGTGGAAAAAACATTGCAAGAAGGCAGACCCCTATAAATGGAAAAATACAAAGATGATGATGATGATGACCCACAGTAGAAGTACTGTACATCTCTGCTGACGTATTCGATGCTCGATAAAATTAATCTGTCTAATAATCTGTGCCTTCTGGTAGAGTAAGACGGAACACCGAAATTGACGTGCAGTCAAAATTACGTCAAATCGGAATGTCTACACGCAGTACCTGCAGGTCATGTAGGCCTGTGAAGAAGTGGAAGATAAAGGCTCCTACTATTCGTAATCTTAGCACTTATTAAGATAGTCTTTAGCTCTATGTCCGGCCGCCTTTGTCCTAGAAATTAACGTAATATTCATTTTTAGTGTAGGTTGAGTGAATCTCGGGGCCATGTTCGTCTCCAGACGTGCAAATCTCATTGCGAATGAGGAATGAACCGACGCCCTTCCTGGTGATGAGTATACGCCCTTATCGCCTCGATTAGGCATCTTGATTAGGTATTATTATTATTATTATTATTATTATTATTATTATTATTATTATTATTATTATTATTAGATATCTTAACTGAATGGTCGCCGTAGAGGGATCCAGCTCAGAGGATCGCGGTTCGGTTCCCGAACGGGCCGCGTCTGAATAATTATCTTGGCTCGGGGACTGGGTGTGTATGATCGTCTTAATACGCACCACTTCATTTATACACAAAACATTACATTATCAAACGCCACAGAAACACGCAATGTGAATAGGATACATCCCTCCATATAGGGTCAGGAAGGTCATTCGACCATCAAACTGGGCCAAACAGGTCCGATCCTAATTCATTGGGAAAAGGCCAGAAAGACGAAGAATGATGTTTTTTGTTTTGTTTTTTACAATTTGCTTCACGTCTCACGGACACAGATAAGTCTTGTGGCGACAATGGGATAGGAAAGGGCTAGGAATGGGAAGAAAGTGGCCGTGGCCTTAAGTAAGGTACAGTCCCAGCACTTGCCTGATGTGAAAATGGGAAACCACGGAAAGCCCTCTTCGGAGCTGCCGGCAATGGGGGTTAGAACCCACTATGTCGCGAATACAATGTCACAGCTGCATGCCCCTAACCACACGGCCAACTCGCTCGGTAAGAATTTTATTATTATTATTATTATTATTATTATTATTATTATTATTATTATTATTATTATTATTATTATTATTATTATTATTATATAAGTCTTTTTAAATGGTAATGTTTTCTATAGATCCTAACCTCGTCTGATGTACAAAAATTCGGTTAATTAATAGCATATTGCCTCCGGAGATGCCTGGTCCAGGTCTTTCTAATTGACAACTATGGCGACTTGCGTATCTGTAATAATGGTGTCCCACCTATGGTGAATTCTAATATTGAAGATGGCATACACACAACCAGTCCCCGAGCTAGGGAAATTATCGAATTAAGTTTAAAATCCCCAACCCGACCATGAATCGAACTCGGACCACCTTCAACCAAACGCCAACACGCAAATAATTTAGCCATGGAGCCGGTAAGGAGAGCAGCAAGCATATCATGCATGTGGTTTCGTCCGCCAAAACTAACATAAATTGCTGTCAAAAACACAGGTTATAAACCAGATGCTACCGACGACTACATCGCTCGTTCCTCGAATGAAATAACAAGAAGTTTCTAATTATGATTTACAGACATCTGTAGTTTCCTCTAATGGCATTGTTCGGCCTGTTAAAGTTTCCTGAAGGAACTAGATCCTCTTTAACGCTCCGTACAAGATGGTCTTCATTACCGTCTGGAAGCAAGCAGCTGTCGTCCTTTCATTCGTTAGTATTCTTAATTTAACAAATGCAATAAATCGCAACAGAAGCAGTCTGCTCTGCATTACAATGCACTAGCACTTACGTAGATATCATTAAGGAGATTTCCCAAGCGACAAATCAATTTAAACTGCAGCTAAAGAAAGCCAGAAAATGTGTTTGCATGTCAGCTACAGTGTAGATACAGTAGATAATTGGAGGTTGACACTAAGTGAACAATGGTTGCATATCATTCTATAAATGTTCTGGTTTCATGCACAAAAGAAAATTACATTATTATTATTATTATTAGTAGTAGTAGTAGTAGTAGTAGTAGTAGTAGTATTTTTTAATATTAATTATATTTTACAGCGTTATGCCCATCTGTGGAGTGTGATAGAACTATTTAGCTGATGCTGATTTTTTCTTCTCCCAAAATCTCTTCATATGGGCACTGAACATTTCCCTCCGTTCTTCACTCCATGATTTATTGGTCCTGGTTGTTGACTGCTTATTTGAACTGGAGTCGATCTTGAACAATTTCCTGTGTGATGCAAATTTCCTGAAGGTCTATTTTTATTTCACTAAGCCAGTTGATCTTGACTTTCATTGAGAGAGCGAGATTAGAATCCTTTTTTGTGAGTCATTGTAGCCATAGAACTTTAATCGCCTTTCCCTGATGGTGTCGGTGATCTTTTTAGAATGTTGATAAAACTCCCGATAATTCCGTTTCATCTAGATTCCCTCTGAGCAGACTGGACCAAAGATTTTCTTCAATATTTTCCTCTCCTGTTTTTCTATGTCTTTAATACGTGATCAAGGTTTTCGAAGCGTATAGCGCTTCAGGTTTGATAACTGAGTTGTAACGTCTTAATTTTACATTCCTGGATATTGATTTTTTGTTATATCTGTTCCAGGTAAGTCTATAGGCCTTCCGTAATTTTGAGATCCTCTTCTTATTTGCTTCACGATTCAAGACTGATGGCTGAATCACTTCTCCTAGGTACGGTACTTAAACTTATTCACTTGTTTAATTCTGCCGAATTTATTCTTTATCTTTAGAGGTTTCCCATCTAGATAACGAGCGGATCCTTCCATGTACTGAGTTTTTTTCATACGACATTTGGAGCCCAGTCTTAGCTGCAATTTCATTAAGTTTTCTAAGGGCCTGGACTGCTTCTTGTCTGTTGTTAGAAAGAATAGCTAGATCATCTGCGAAAGTCAAACACTGCAAATTAATTTTATTTTTGAGTAGTCGACCAATAGTTATTCCCTTTGTGTCATTTTCCCACGTCCTGATAACTTTTCCAAGCACAAAATTGAACAACAACAGGGATAAGCCATCTCCTTGTCAAAGTTCTGTGGTAATATCAAAAGGGTCAGAAAGTTCACCTCAAAATTTAACTTTCGAAGTTGTCAACGTCTTACGAATTAAGTCTCTCGTTTTCTTGTTAACTTTGAATTCTTCTGGAATAGTGTGTGTCTGTCTACTGAGTCATAAGCTATCTTGAAGTCTACAAAAATGATCACTGTTTGACTTGTTTTACAGATTTGCAAGATGGTTTTGAAATTGAGAATTTGTTCTACACAAGACCAGCCTTTTATAAATCCTACCTGATATTCGCCAATTAGGTGTTCAGTTAGTTTTTCAATTCTCGTGAGTAGGGCTTTGGAGAGAATTTTGTACACAACTGATAGTAAAGATATTCCTCTGTAGTTATTAATGTCTGTTTTATCCCCTATTTATGGAGTGAGTGAATAAGGGCACATTTCCAGTCCTCAGGAATTTTCTTCGTAATCCAGATGTCTTCAAGAGTTACTTGAATTCTCTGAGCTAGGCTTTCACCTCCTAATTTCAACATTTCATCGATAATACCATCTTCCCCTGTGGCTTTGTTATTTTTAAGTTCTCTGATTAGTTGCTTGATTTCTTCTAGTAAGGGGATTCTGAATCTGTATTCGGAGTAGGTTGTTCGAACGAGAGTTGTTCTACAGGAAGTTTGCAGTTTAAAAGTTCATGGAAGTAGTTTGCGAGACGTTTGCAATTTTATATATTATTTTTTCATGGACCCGTCTGGGCGTTTGAAACATAAACTAGGTGCTTGGTAATTTGATAGTTCCTCAGCGAATGTTTTGTAAAAGTTTCTTGCATTGTCCTTCAAGAAATGTTAATATATTTCTGTCAGTCTATTTTGATCATATTTTTCGGATCTAATAATTGTTGAGACTTCTTTCTGGACTTTGAGGAATTCATGCCAGTTTTGTTCTGTTCTATGAGAAGTCAATTTTTCCAGGCTTGAATTTGAGGGTCTATGGCCTTATCGGAGATCTCGTTCCACTATCTATGTTTCGTTTTCGAGAAAGAACACCAATAACCCGGAAGTTCCTATGAGCGTATCTTTTAATTCTATCCAATTGGAAGATTTTGGTCGGAGATCTATGCAAGGAAAATGTTTGATTTTGTTTAAGAAATTCTGGATCAATTAGTGTCTTTCCGACTATTTTCAGTTTTGGTCTGTCAGGTTGAACATTTATTTTGATTAAAGATATGTGGTGAGCGGTGTCGATGACACCCTTTTTCACTTTAACATTCATACTTTCTTTCTAGTTTCTTTTAGACATCGCTACATGATTTATTTGAAATTCTCTTATGTGAAAATTGGGTGATTTCCAGATTTTTTCTTGTGTGGAAGGGCCAGAAAATGGGTTGATATCAGCTTTAACTCAAAATTCTCGCAGAAGCTTGTCCATCTTTCTCCAATTGTGTTAGTTGTGCTGTGAGAGGACTATATTTATAGTCCTACAATGGTTCTAAATTTCGTTTCTTTACCAATTTGTGCATTCAAATCTCTTAGCAGAATTTTAGCATGATGTTTGGGAATCTTTGCTTTAGTCTCTTCCAGTAGGCCCTTTTGTGTGTCTTTTTAGTTATAGTTGTTTGTAAATGCATGTGCTTTTATTGACGTATACATTTTATTTCCTGATTTGATTGTATGTAGGGATATTCTTTCAGAAGGAGATGTAAAGTTCATTACTGAATTTGTGATATTTGTTCTGACTGCAAATCCAGTACCGAATTGTAATGGTGCGTTAGGAAGATGGATGGCCGGTTTACCTTTGTAGATTCTATAATTTCCTGATTCAAAGTGATTTTCATCACTATCTAGTTTCTTGAAGTGTAAAATTTGGATGTTAATAAATTTGTCCAATGCATCTGTTATTTGCTTTAGATTGCCAATCCTGCGTATACCTTCTGCCTTTCTTTCCTTTTTAATTTCACCATTCCGTCAGTAAGTTCTAACTCTCTGAATACGCTCGTAATCACGAACATCGGTGGTTCAGATTGATGAATAACATCATCAGACATCAATGATTTAAGATAATCATTATTCGTCGCTTACGTCTCCAGCCGTATGTTCATGTCATTCAAATGCCTCACCAGTTAACCGATTTAAGCCTCAGAAGTATATGACGATGTGGCTGCAAAATCACCGTACTGCAACACGCATCAGTTCAAGAGTTCGTCCCAGTGAAAAGTGTGATCGCAAAACAAAAGAGGTACCTTGGCTTTTTTTAATAAATAGCTGGAAGTAGGTCAAGTAAAAAGCTACTGTGTAAGCAAATTAAAAATGGCAAACTAGTGCATTAAAATCTGGGTGTATTTTTCTCATCTTGTCTATATGCCTGGTTTATGCTAAAA
The DNA here is from genome assembly GCF_040414725.1 of Anabrus simplex. Taxonomy (NCBI): domain Eukaryota; kingdom Metazoa; phylum Arthropoda; class Insecta; order Orthoptera; family Tettigoniidae; genus Anabrus; species Anabrus simplex. The sequence continues at coordinate 100,997,204 of NC_090271.1, read as the reverse complement.
TGAGGGAAGTTTGTTATAACTAGCTGTAACCCACTCATTTTAAACGCCAGCGTGGTCTGGCATCCAGGATTTGTCATACCCTGCGAGAATTTTGCGACTACAGCGCTGGAGACCTCCTTCGCTTCTTCTCTTTCTCCTGGAACCCCTCCAAACTTCTTAAACCTTTTTTTTTAATGACTCTATCTAGTATCTCATGTATTGTGATACCCAGCTCAGACATAATTCTGTTACGATGAACCATCGGGTTTGCTTTTTGGAATACTTCATCGAAATGATCAAATATGCTCTTCGTTACCCTTTAATGGATTCATCGGAATCCAATGGCCATAAAAGGGCAATCCTCCTTTCTCTGATATTTTTTTTGCTAGGGGCTTTACGTCGCACCGACACAGATAGGTCTTATGGCGACGATGAGATAGGAAAGGCCTAGGAGTTGGAAGGAAGCGGCCGTGGCCTTAATTAAGGTACAGCCCCAGCATTTGCCTGGTGTGAAAATGGGAAACCACGGAAAACCATTTTCAGGGCTGCCGATAGTGGGATTCGAACTTACTATCTCCCGGATGCAAGCTCACAGCCGCGCGCCTCTACACGCACGGCCAACTCGCCCGGTTTCTCTGATATTATCTGAAAGTCTTTCATTTTTTCAAAAAAATGATTTATCGTAATTTCCCTCCATTCATTTTCGTTTTTTCTTTGGATCAAGAATTTTCTTCGTACGGTACTTTCCTTTTTTAATTCATCAATTTCTTCTTTCTTGTTTTATGACCAAACATTCATACCTATTCAGGCACTTTGATTTTATGACGGTGTTGTAACGATAAAGTTTCCCTTATATTGCCATTGATTTTTGTTGTAAATATTTCTAGTTAATTGATAAGCTAGTTCCATTTTTGTGATCTTGTTTTGTTTGCTCCTTTATCAAGACCATTAGGCTGAATTATTTATCTGAAGTAAAATTTGTTTACTTTCTTAATTTTTCCATATTCGTGTTAAGCTATTTTGGACCATCTGTAATGTATGTCTATCCCTTAATCCCGTTTATGATGTGGGGTCTGGTATGAGGTGAGATGAATTAACATGACATGTTATACGGCCGATTGCACTTCCTTATGCGAACCTCAGTTGAAGAGCTAATGAATGAAATTGGTTTGGAAGGTGGAAGGAGTTGGCTGTGGCCTATGAATAGGAACTGTCCTGACATTTGCCTGGAAGGAAAATGGGAAACCGCAGAAAACCATTCTCAAGACAGCCGACGGTGGGGTTCGAACCCACGCGTCCCTCGGATGCAGAGCCGTAGCGCGTTGACACATTCCGTCACTCTGCTTTGGAAACATCTTTAATGTTTGTCAAAAATTCCGTCTTGTCAAACGAAATTTGTAGCCCTGGTTTGTCTGCTGTCTAAAACGGCTGAATTTTTCAGTTGCAGTATGCGTATTGTCGGATAGAATAACTAAGTCATCTGCAAAGGCTAAAGAGTTCAATTTAGTGTCAGATGTTTTACACTGAAGAAAATGGAAATTGCAACGCCCAGAAGGAATGATGCTACATTCCTGCAAATGAACATACAGGACTAGTGTTCGGTTGTGATTCGATGATTACACTTTCAGATCCCTCTGACCGCAAGTTTGGACAACAATCAATACAGGATGTGCCCACCACGAGCTGCAATACGTTGATGAATTCGTCGAGACGTGGAGTCAATAAGGCCCTGGATGGCTTCCTGAGGAATTGTGGCCCATGCTTGCTGCACTGCACGGGTCAGTTGTTCCAGAGTTGTGGGTGGCTGAGGACGGTTGGCCAGTTGTCGACCCATCATGTCCCACACATGCTCAATAGGACTGAGGTCCGGGGATATGGCGGGCCATTCTAAGGTTGTGATGTCGTGGAGAGCTTCTCTGGAGATGCGTGCAGTGTGTACCCGGGCATTGTCCTGCTGAAACATCAAATTAGCAATGTTCGCCATTATAGGGACAACCACTGGATTGAGTACCCTATCAACGTACTGTCGAGCAGTCATAGTGCCCTCAAAAAGCACTAATTGTGATTTCACATTAAATCCAATAGCTCCCCAGACCATAATGCTTGGTGTTGGCCAAGTGTGCCTCTCGACAATAAGATCTGGGCGGCCCCTCTCCCCGGTACATCGGCGCACACGATTCCGGCGATCACTGCGGGCAAGACAGAAGCACGATTCATCTCTAACGACTACCCTATGCCATTCGTCGATCCACGTCGATCTTTCTCGACACCAGGCCAGCCTTACACGTCGCTGTTGTGGGGTCAATGGAACACCTTCTGCAGGGACACGGGCTCGTAAGCCAGCTGCACGCAGGCGATTACCAACTGTTTGTTGTGTAACGTGGGGTGCCACAGCTGCTCGAATTTGCGCTGCTGTTGCATGGGGTTCCATCCGGGCCATCCGAATGATGCGGTGATCCTCTCTCACAGTTGTCTGTCGCGCTGAGCCTGTGCCAGGTCTATGTGGATACCTTCATTTGACCACTGCTGCCATACACGTTGTACCGTATATGCCTGTCGGCCAACACGTGCAGCGACAGTCCTTAGCGATAATCCAGCCTCACACAGTCCAATTATCCGAGCCCTCTCAAACGACGACAGTTGTTGATAGCGTGCTCTTCTCCGTCGTCGAGGCATGATTGACGGGGAACACTTCACTGCACAGACTGCGAGTCAACTACGCTACACCAGAGTCCGTATACTGGAGTTGATTCCTCCGCGACCAATCACGTGGGGAGACCTGTATCAACAATCCAATGGGTCTGAAACTTAAATGATCGTTTACATACCTACATGGCATCGTTCCATATCTTGAAAATCAACACAAACGACCAATGCCTTCATGGTGTTGCAATTTCCATTTTCTTCAGTGTATATCCAATTTTGATTTCCTGAATATCCTTTTAATCTTCCATTCTCTGATCACTTTCTCTAAAACATTACTATTATATTATTATTATTATTATTATTATTATTATTATTATTATTATTATTATTATTATTATTATTATTATTATTATTATTATTTAAATTCAGCGTATGTTTTTGGTATCAAAAACTAGTGTTCACAGTGCACTATGTCTTTTGCTATGGGCTAGATTAAATTTGTTACTTTCATTGACCTGTCTCTGTATCATCCTTGGCTTTGACAATACGAAAGTGACTGAGGTATGAGCGATGCTAGTACCATAAAACCATTCCGTATGCAGCCAGTCCCTGTTACGAACGGTGTGAAAATTTTGCTCATAGGGTCGGTTGTTGCATGCATTTCAGTGGGCTTGGCAAAATGATATGTAACAGCAACATCTGGCTCGGCGAGGAAAGCAACGGAAAACTACCCCCACGCCTCATTTTTCCTAGTACGCCTCTTCAGTGACGCCTACGCAATCAATGACAGCTGATGACGGAGCTGATTAGGATCAAACCAGCCTTTAGGCTAAAAACTCAACATACAACATGCATGCTTAAATGCTGCCTGGTTCTGGCGGTAAAGGCGTGCTTGGTTCTCCCAGGAAGACGTGGATTGGATTCCCCGTTAGGAAGTAGAAAAATTTAAGAAACAAGATTTCTACTTATTGAGGTGCACTCTACCCCCAGCTAGCGCCGAGGTTACGGATGGTGAAAACATACCTTCTGCCCATCCAAGAGCCTTCATGATCTGTACGAAGATGACCTTGCTTTGCTTTACGTGCTTAAATGTCAGTACTACCTGGTTTTCCTTTAACTCATTATTCTATGATTTTATTTTATTTTATGTGGTTGCAAACGTAAATCGCAGCTGCTGTGTTGCTATGCTTTGCCTGCTGAACCTGCTTGTTTCGTGTAATCTACCACGAGCTGTATGCATTCTGGTGGCATTTGAGCTTGCCGTAACTGTTCCAGATTTCTAAACTTCCGGTTCCATTTATTATTGTAGAATAAACCGAAGAACTGATGATAATCTATTCTAGGACCATCTCCGCAATAGTCGGCTACTGTAACCACCAGACCAGGTTATAATAATAATAATAATAATAATAATAATAATAATAATAATAATAATAATAATAATAAATGATATTATTTTACGTCCCACTGACTACTTTTGACTGTTTTCGGAGATGTCGAGGTGCCGGAATGTTGTCCCGCAGGAGTTATTTTACTTGCCAGTAAGTCTGCTAACGAGGTTGACGTATTTGACCACCTTCAAATACCACCGGACTGAGCCAGGATCGAACCTGCCAAGTTGTAGTCAGGAGGCCAGCGCCTCGGCCGTCAGAGCCACTCAGCCCGACCAGGTTATATGAGTGGCCTCCTGTATCACCTCCCCAATAGGCTACTTTAAAAGTAGTCGTACCACATCCTCCATTTCCTTGTTAGTGAACCCATACTTACAAAGATAATGAAGCTAAAAATAACAAGAGCTGAATTTAATGTCTTTTCATCGCCAATTGTGTTCGCAGAGGAAGCTGCTTCTAACTCGGATTAATTTATTCAGTGATGGAGCACAGAGGATGAATGCTAATTGGCTGCTATATTCCTCGTGCTGCTTAGTTTCTTCTCAGAATTAATATCTTCATCTCTCCTTCTCTTCATTAATAACAGAATACAGGTTGTACAGAAATATCCCTCTTTTTCGCTGTTACCTCCTTCCTCATTCCAGCCACTAACAATAGTAGAACGCTATACAACATTAACATTCATTGAATTAATAATAATAACGATAATAAATCGTGGATGGCCAGTATAGGTTACGAGGAAGGGGAGAAATATATCAAGAAAGTGAAAGGCGGATTGAGTCAATGAAGAAAAGAAGACTAAACTTTATGGACATCTCTTTAGAGTAGACTAGAAGAGGCTGAAAAAAAGAGATTTTTAAAACACTTGATAGTAGATCTAAAGTTTCGGACAAATTGTTCAGGGAGGTAAGAAAGGATCTTGATCAGTCTGGATTAAACTGGGAAGATATCCTAAACCGAACAAAAGTATAGATCAGCTTCATAGCTTCCGTGACGAATAGAAAATGAATAGGGAATGGACAGAGAAAGGAAGACAGACTGCCAGAGAAAGAATACAAAGATATTGGGCTGCAAAGAGGTTTTCCAGTAATGTGTGATTGTGTCCGGCCCCGCGGTGTAGGGGGCGACGCGTCCGCCTGTCACTCGGCGGCCCCGCGTTCGATTCCCGGCCGGGTCAGAGGTTTTTAATTGTAATGATTAATATCCCTGGCCTGGGGACTGGGTGTTTGTGACGTCCTTAATCTTCCTTTCCTCACATACAACATTCCACACTACCGCCATTCCAATTACACGCAGGTTCATACAATATGGTGCCAGTAGGGGCAAAAGATCCCCCATGGGTCGATGCCCCGAACAAATAGCATTTAAAAACAAAAAAGTGTGATTGTTGCTTAACGTGGTCTCAAATGGCCGTAAACGAATATTATTATTATTATTATTATTATACGGCCTCAACTACAGTGTGCTGTGGTTTTTGGTATGATACCATCTACGCTGCCTGCATGCCAATTTCGTCGATTCGTTTCACTCTATATGATGGTAGAAAAATCGGAACTCAGTGGAGTGACTTATTTCCCCTACCACACAGTAGTAGTAGTAGTAGTAGTAGTAGTAGTAGTAGTAGTAGTAGTAGTAGTAGTGTCCGATTCCTTAGCCGAATGATCAGCGTCGCGGACATCGATTTAGAGAAGCCGTGAGTTCGATTCCTAGTCAAGTCAAGGACTTTAGCTGCGTCTACATAATACTTCTGGCTCGAAGACTGAGTGCTTGTGTATTTTTAAATTCACATCTATCTGTATTCAGATAACACATCACACAAGTAAGCACCACAGAAACTCATCTGGCTGTAAAGAAAAGGGGTTACATCCAAATGTATGACACAATTCGCCCCCGTGTCCCCAGGAAGCAAAGTGGTATTTTTTTTTTTTATAATTTGCTTTACGTCGCACCGACATACAACTACATAGAACTTATTGGACAATGGGGTAGAGAAGGGCTAGGAGTGGGAAGAAAGCAGCCGTGGTGTGAAAATGGGAAACTACGGAAAACAATATTCAGGGCTGTGGGGTTCGAACCCACTATCTCCCGATTGCAAGTTCACACCTATGCGATCCTAGCCGGAACATGCCACTTAGTCTAGCATCTTGCCTCCTTACTCCCAAGTTTTCCCAACCCAAAGTTTGTAACATTTTCGCAACAATACTTGTTTGACGGAAATCATCCGGAAAAAATCGTGCTACTTTTCTTTGGATTTTTTTTTTCAGGTCTCGAATAAAGTAATCCTGGTGAGGATCTCATACACTGGAACCATAACCTAATTGTGGTCTTAAGAGTAACTTATATGCCCTCTCCTTTACATCCTTACTACAATCCGTAAATACCCTCATCATCATCATCATCATCATCATCTGTTTACCCTCCAGGTTCGGCTTTTCCCTCGGACTCAGCGAGGGATCCCACCTCTACCGCCTCAAGGGCAGTGTCCTGGAGCTTCAGACTCTTGGTCGGGGGATACAACTGGGGAGAATGACCAGTACCTCGCCCAGGCGGCCTCACCTGCTATACTGAACAGGGGCCTTGTGGAGGGATGGGAAGATTGGAAGGGATAGACAAGGAAGAGGGAAGGAAGCGGCCGTGGCCTTAAGTTAGGTACCATCCCGGCATTCGCCTGGAGGAGAAGTGGGAAACCACGGAAAACCACTTCCAGGATGGCTGAGGTGGGAATCGAACCCACCTCTACTCAGTTGACCTCCCGAGGCTGAGTGGACCCCGTTCCAGCCCTCGTACCACTTTTCAAATTTTCGTGGCAGTGCCGGGAATCGAACCCGGACCTCCGGGGGTGGCAGCTAATCACGCTAACCACTACACCACAGAGGCGGACAAAAGCTCTATCTCTGATTCTAGTTGTTTACTCATATCATTTATATGTAAAGCAAAGCAAATTCACCTCCGTACAGGCCATGAAGGCCCTTGGAGGAGTGGAAGGTAACCCCGGCACGTGATGGGGTAGAGTGGTTAGGTCTACGCCCGGCCGCCTTTGCCCCCAGGAATTAACCTGGTACTAATTTTTGGTGTAGGCTGAGTGAACCTCAGGGCCATATGCACCTCCGGAAGTGGAAATCTCGTTTCTTAAATTTTACGACTTCCTGACGGGGATTCGAACCCACGTCCTTCCGGGCGAACCGAGCACGCCTTTACCGCCTCGGCCAGGCAGCCCCTAAATACCCTCATAACAATATAAAGAGATCTGTAAACTTATTTACAAGCTCGTTAATGTGATCACCCCAATTAAGATATCCTTATGAGGTACTTTCGCCCCCATCAACACAGTAATTAAAACTGACAGAACTTTTCCTCTTGGTGAAACTCACCACCTGACATACCATCGCCTGCTCTCCATCTCACAACATTGTGGAGGACTTTCTGCAGTCGCTCACAATTTACTTATCTACTACTCTATATAGTATAACGTCATCCGCAAAAAGCTCTATCTCTGATTCTAGTTGTTTACTCATATCATTTATATGTAAAGCAAAGCAAAGTCACCTCCGTACAGGCCATGAAGGCCCTTGGAGGAGTGGAAGGTAACCCCGGCACGTGATGGGGTAGAGTGGTTAGCTCTACGCCCGGCCGCCTTTGCCCCCAAGAATTAACCTGGTACTCATTTTTGGTGTAGGCTGAGTGAACCTCAGGGCGATATGCACCTCCGGAAGTGGAAATCTCGTTTCTTAAATTTTACGACTTCCTGACGGGGATTCGAACCCACGTCCTTCTGGGCGAACCGAGCACGCCTTTACCGCCTCCGCCTGGCAGGCCCTACCATTTATATCTATAAGAAAATATAATAAAGGTCCAATAACACTGCCGTGAGGAATTCCCCTGTTAATCATTACAGGATCAGATAATGCTTTACCTACTCTAATTTATTCTCCGAGTTCTATATTCTAGAAATTTAGCCATCCATTCAGTCACTCTTAAGAAAATCACTGAAAGAAATCGCCTGTAAAAAATTTACAACATACCGTTCAAGTTCCTTAAAATGTGAGAGATTGCAAACAAAATAATGTTCGATGTTTAGCGCGTTCAGCATTACTATTTTGTAGTAACGTCATAAATGTATTAGGATAAACCTCACGAATAAGTAAAAATGCGCATTTTAAATATAATTTCAATTTATTTTGGGAGTATATCTAGAACCGAAATGGTGGTGATCTTGGTAAACCTTATCAACCACCCTCAGAACTGAAATGAAATGGCGTATGGCTTTCAGTGCCGGGAGTGTCCGAGGACATGTTCGGCTCGCCAGGTGCAGGTCATTTGATTTTACGCCCGTAGGCGACCTGCGCGTCGTGATGAGGATGAAATTATGAAGATGACACATACACCCAGTCCCCGTGCCAGCGAAATTAATCAAGGATGGTTAAAATTCCTGACCCTGCCGGGAATCGAACCCGGGACCCATGTCACCGAAGGCCAGCACGCTAACCATTTATCTTTGGAGCCAGACACCCTCAGAACTGAAATCACTATACTATAGAATCGTATGCTATCTAAGATAGGAATTAAGCTCCCAATTTGGCTGAAACCAGGGAAGTTCTCATGGAAATGACTTAGACCATTAGAGCAAATTAGTGTTCACTTTAAGAATAGAATATCAAACGCAGTATATATGCATGATGCGTACAGATAAACCAAGGTAATTCTTATTCAGCAATGAAAATGTCTTTAACAAGAGGAGTTATTCCTATCATCCCTGCAATATCATCGATTCAATTATTAGATGCATAGTTAATTTGATTTTTCAATCAGAAACATTACGTCATGACACCAGGTGTGCTTGTATAATACATAAATATTCATTGCTCTGTTAGCAGGTCTCGTTTTAATACAAAAGCCTCTACATGATACAGCTATTGAGTGTTCTAAACATTTTACAATCAAACAATTTATTACTCAATCCTCTGAGTCATAAAGCAAAGGCGAAGCCATGAGGGCCCCTCAACGTGTGGATTAGGAACGTATGCCTTCTCACTTAATTCTCACTTAATTGCTAGCCTGAGGAATGTAACCCTGGAAACGCAGCGTCAGCCAGTCTGACTGAAATGTAGCGGTCCGTATCTGTCTTCCTAAAAATATTGTCATAATATTCAGAACGCATAAAAGACTAATTTGAAAACCGGAACTAAGTCATTGATCTTAAGGCGTAGACTAATATTATCTTTACTTCCCACAAACTACATTTTTCGGTTTTCGGAGACGCCGAGGTGCCGTAATTTACTCTCGCGGGAGTTCTTTTACGTCCCAGTAAATCTACCGACACGAGGCTGACGTATTTGAGCACCTTCAAATACCACCGGACTGAGCCAGGATCGAACCGGCCAAGTTGGGGCCAGAAGGCCAGCGCCTCAACCGTCTGAGTAACTCAGCCCAGCAAGGCGTAGACTTTCATGACCATTAAATGACATTATAATATACGTAGGTCGTGTAATACTTATTATTAACAAATACATCGCAATTGGGAAATATCCCGGAGGTAATGATCACGTTCAGTGGTGTGACAATAAAGTAAAGTAAAAGCATAATTTCCCAGCAACAACAACAACTACTACTGCTACTATAACAACAAGAGTACAACTAGAAATTCCACTGAAAGAAAATATTACAAGAAATACTACAGCTTAACATTACAACACCGTCATACACAAATTCACACGTACCTTAAGTATTTCAAAATTTATGCTGACGTTTTTCAAACCTTGCGACAGGTAGACATAATGAAACCTCTGAAGACGAATTTCGTTGCAGGTTTGAAAAGCGTCAGCATATAATACGTATTACACGACGTAACATCCCGAAAATTATGTATAATGATTAATAAGTCATGACACATACCAGCTCAGCGTTATGGCACATGTCTGCGCAGCCGAACACCTCTCCCCTCCCCCCCCCCCCCGGCCACTGGAATACACACGATAGTACTAACCCCAGTCAACGCCCAGACCCGTGGTGCTCCTCACATAAGGGTTCTACTCCTATGTAACGGACATCCATGGTGTTCCTCACATGGTGGTACTAATCGCAAGAAAAGTCGACCCATAGTGTTCCTCACGCATGGCACTAATCAGAAGTAGTCTCGTGGTTCTAAAATCATCATCCCTTGATCGCCTTTTTAATCGCCTCTTACAACAGGCAGGGGATACCCTGGGTGAATTTTTCGTTTGCGTCCCCCACCCACAGGGGTTGTGTGTTTCGTCTGCGAGAACTACTTTATTTCGCTCAAATCCACCGCCAAGCCAGTTAGGACCCCCACCCCATCCGCCACCTGGGACGCGCCACGTGGGAGTATAACATCTCCCCGTGCTACACCAGTGTAGTAGGTTCATGGAGCAAAGCTGTAATAAATTCATAATGCACGTAGCTCCTACTCTTAATTGCAATAGTATAATCACCATCAATATTGCTATTCGACAGGAGAAGGCTATGTTGCCACTACCAGGTTTTACCCTCTCCCTTCCTACTATCATGTATCATATCATTCATTTCGTATTATTATCTTCCCTGATGAGGTTGACGTCAGAAAGGGCATCCGGTTATAGGAAATCGATCTTGACAGGTCCAACCCTTGTCCCGTTTCTCCTCGGTGTTCATGTGTGAGGTGAGGTGAACCTGCAAAGTTTGCGACGGAAGGCTAGCGTCTCAACCATCTGAGCCATTCGGCCTGGCAGGGTGAGGTAGGTGGAGGTGTACAAGTTTTAATTACTAGATTGTGTGCCCAAAAGTGCCTTAATTAAATTACAATCCTCTCCGCAGTGCTCATATGGAGTGAGGACATATAACGCCGTTGATAGTTATGTGTCCGTCGGATGGAGACGTAAAGCCTTGAGCAGAACTCTCGATGTTATTCGACAGGAGAAGGCTATATGCCACTACCGGGTTTTACCCTCTCACTGCCTATCATATATTATGTCATTAATTTCATCTTATTATTTTTCCTGATGAGGTTGACGTCAGGAAGGGTTTCAACAGATTCTTCTCACCACAAACCCAGTACCGTAGAGAAACGGGACAAGGAATAGACACACGTGTGGTTGTAACGCCATGCACCCTTAGCCAGTAATCCGCATTTCAAATCACCCACGCTGTGGCGTGACAGCTTTGTCAGGAGAAGGCCTGCCCGTTCGGTTGGGTAAAGATAAGCATGCATTTTAAATCGCCCGGTAACTCACAAAGTCCCCGAGAGAGCGCACTGATATGTCTGTAGCGGGATCTCATAGTTATTTGTCACACTGTGGCGTCGCAGCTCTGTCAGAAGAAGGCCTGCGCGTTCGGTTATGTAAAGAAAAGCGTGCATTTTAAATCGCCCGAGCTTATTATGTCACAGTTCCGTCACTACAGCAAGGGGGAAACGGGCAAAGAGCCTGTGAGTGTGTGAGTAAACCGTTTTACAGTAACTTGCAAACTCGCCGTCAGAGTGTACTTCAAACTGATGTACATGCGCACATGCGCACTAGCTATTCCCCTCTAGCGGGATCTAATAGTCATTTGTTTACGGTAACTCACAATGGGGGCGGCGAGAGTGCACCGTTATGTCTCTAGCGGGATCTGATAGTCTTTTGATTACGGTAACTCACGAAGTCGCCGCGAGAGCGCACTGCAGCGGGATCTAATAGTAATTTGTCACGGTGTGACGTCACAGCTCTGTCAGGAGAAGGCCTGCGCATTCGGTTATATAAAGATAAGCATGCATTTTTAAATCGACCGCGCTTATAACGTCACAGCTCCGTCACTACTCCAAGGGGGAGCCGACAAAGAGCGTGTGTGAGGTTAGGTTACCGTTCGTGGCCAAGGTTAGGTTAACACACGTGTGAACCACACCTACAGGTCACCTTACTAGTTAGGTTCCTCCACGGGGAACCCGTCTGAGGTTAGGTTGGCGTTCCTCGTAGCGAGGTTAGGTTAACACATCATAACCTCGACTACCAGTCCCCTAATCGATTGGACTTCTCCAAGGGTGCCTGTATGTAAAGCTAGGTTAGCGTTCGTGCTGAAGGTTAGGTTAACGCGTCATAATGACGCCTTAACCTCACCTGCAGGTCACCTAACAGAGTTGTGGCTCCCCATGGGCGCCCAATCGATTCGGCTCCTCCAAAGGTGTCCGTGAGGTTAGCATTGCCCTCGTACGTAAGGGGTCCGTGGCCTTTCAGACTCGGTTCCTCCAAAAGGGCCCCTCCGATTCGACTCATCCAAAGTCGCCCGTGAGGTTAGCATTGCCCTCGTACGGTAAGAGGTCCATGACCTTTCCGACTCGGCTCCTCGAAGGAGGGCCCGTCAGTTTCAGCTCCTCGAAAGTGACCCGTGAGGTTAGCATTGCCCTCGTAGGTAAGGGTATGACGCCATAGCCTCATCTAGCGTTTGAAAACACTCCAGGTTGACCAGGGAGGTTTGCATTGTCCTCGTACGTATGCATGTGACGTCATAACCTCACCTAAGGGGTCAAAAGACCCCCAAATCATTCCCTGACCGATTAGGCCCCTCCAATGGAGTCTGTGAGGTTAGGCTTGCTCTCGTACGCAAGGTTCCGCGTTCCATGGTTTAGAACCTGCATTGCCTTCCTACTCAACTAGGGGTCAATTACCTCGTTACAGGATCGGCATAGCCCTACTACTCAATTAGGAGTCAATGACCTCGTGGGAACATGCTGACTCAGCACCCATTGTTATAGAACATACAGTGGCCACAGAAAGTATTCGTACACCTGTGGAAAGTGATGGAACATCATTACGAATTACGAGCTGAAGTCAGATTTATAAACAGCATAACGAAAGGCATCAGATATACACGCTGAACATGCAGATCGTTTAAAATGTAACATGGTTGGCACGATACTGTATACAAACTGCAGATCGTACCGCCAAGAATGTATTCGTACAGTACGGATGTACTGCCTTTGTGATTGGTTAAATCAGTTGTCGCCACAGGTTTAGGCCGCTGTGCCTGCAGGAAGGGTTGTTATCTCTTCAGTCATCACTGTGCTGTCGTTGCCGCAAGGTTATTTGGTATGGGGGCGAAAGACGACGGAACTATCATTGAGTCAAAGAGAGAATATAGTGTTACCGTATAAACAAGGTAAAAGTTGTCTCGCATTAGCTTTACTACGGTGAAGTTCAATAGTTGATAAATACAAGCATTGCGGACAAACAGAAAACAAATCCAGATCTGGTCCTCCAGAAGAGCTGTCAGTATGGGAGCGACACATTATTGTGCGATCGGCACGAAAGGAACCGTTCCGGAGTGCTGTATCCATCGCTACAGACCTCACTTCAAGGTCCGACAAAACGGCGAGTGTGCAAACTATAAGAAACGTATTTCACAGTGGTTGTCCACGAAAGAAGCCACTTATAAGTGAAATAAATAAGCAGAAGCTCCTACAGTTGGCGAAAGAGTATTGTGGAAATACGATGGGCTTTTGGAACATTTTTTTCTGATCAAGCGAAGTTTACACAGTTTGGAACCGGTAGGTTCAGGAAGGTACGGCGCAAGCCAAACATCGAACTTGCACCTCAATTCGTAATCCCTACGGTAAAACACGGAGGAGCGAATGTGATGGTTTGGGGCTGCATGGCTGCGAATAGAGTGGGAAACCTGGCATTTATTGATGGTATTAAGGCTGCCAGGAAGTACATAGATGTGTTGCATCATAATTTAAACAGCTGTGCACACAAGCTTCATCTGGAAGGAGTCTTCCCCTTCCAACAGGACAGTGATACTAAGCACCGTGCAACGATAAGCAGTGAATTGTGGTTGTACAATGTCCGAAGAATACTTCTCACTCCACCGCAGAGTCCAGATCTCAATCCCAGAGAGAACCTGTGGGATCATCTAGGCAAAGAAATGCATAAAACGCCATCCTACTAATAAAGAACATCTTAAAGAGATACTCTCGAATGCACGGTCCAACATATCTGAAGAGTACACCAAACATTTAGTTAACTCTATGCCAAGACGTCTGAAACAGGTCATCAAAGCTAAAGGCTTGCATACAAAGTATTAAGACTGTTTGAACAAAGACTTCGGCAAGTGTTTGAATTATCTAGTAGTGTACGAATACCTTTTGTTGTGTTAAAAGACGGGTTTATTTGTTTATTTTGAGTGTTGTAAATCTGATAGCAAATGTAAAGCGAGGTGTCTTTTCTTTATAAATATCTCACTGTATGTGTTTATATTAGTTCATGGTGCTTAATATACGAGCTATGTGTTAAAATGTTGGTGTACGAATACTTTATGTGGCTACTGTACCTTGCCATACTACTTTCTACCAGGAACTTCGTGCTTCGACGGATGCTAGTGCCTATTGGTCAAGAATGTCTGGCATATTTCTTCAGTTTCGACTAAACTTGTCGTATCTTCCTTTTTCTGTGAGAAAGATGTTGATCCAAACTATGGTATTTCCTATTTTAGATTACGGCGCTGTAATTTACAGCGTTATCTCAGAAAAAAAATAATAGCTAACGCCAGCGTATTCAGAATGCCTGTGTGTGAATCGTCTTCAATATTCGTAAAGACTGTCACGTAACATCATACTACAAAGCCGCAGAATGGTTGAAACTCAGGGATAGACGATCATACTCAGCTGCTTGTTTACTGCTGAAAATTTTTAAATCTAATGCTCCCTCATATTTGACCAAGTCTTTTGTTCAGATGAGTCAAGTGCATGATCGGGACAATAGGTTTACAGCTAACACCCTTCAGGTTCCACACCATCGTACGGTGAAGTGCAGTAAGTCTTTCAATGTCACTGCCTCTCAATTATACAACGATCTTAAACTATATGAAATACAGCAAAGTAGTGTCAGAACTCCGAAAAAAAGGTCTTAAATACCGCTACCTTTCCACTCATTAAGCCATGTAAGTGAATTTTCACCAAATTAATTAAATAGTACGAAATATCATAATCTCCAAAATACATTTTAGATACTCAGTTTTATTCTTAATTCATCCTCGGCATTAAAATTCTTAGGTTTCTCTTACGTCTTCCCTTCCTTGTTAGTATAGTCTATCTTTATGAAATGGTAAAAGTATTATTGTAATCTCTTGGATGTTTAGTTTTTAATCTTATTCTTACATCCTCAGGAGGAAAATGTATCTTACGCTTTATATGTATTCTTTTTATTAGATTGTGTATATTAGTTAAAGTGGCAGTTAGTTAAAACCAAAGGGACCTCTGGTCCTACTTGTAATTAACTTTAAATAAATATATTTCTATTTCTATTCTATTCTATACAGAATTGGAATGATTTCACTATAAGGTTTTCAAGAATAAATCCATTACAATGTATTGCGAAATGATCTTTACCCATCAGTTTTACTTTAGTTAATGACTTTTAGTGCATCAAATAATTTGTCACTTACCGTACTGTATAGGGCTGCCTGGCCGAGGCGGTAAAGGCGTGCTCGGTTCCCCGTCAGGAAGTCGTCAAATTTAAGAAACGAGATTTCCACTTCCGGAGGTGCACATGTCCCTGAGGTTCACTCAGCCTACACCAAAAATGAGTACCAGGTTAATTCCTGGGGACACTCTACCCCCATCCAGTGCCGAGGTTACGGATAGTGGAAGCCTTTACCTTCCACCCCTCCAAGGGCCTTCGTGGACTGTACGGGGATGATTACCGTAATGTATAAATATAATAATTGGTTCTTGGAATTCTCATCACTAAGCCTAGATCTCTTTGGGGGAAAGTACATCTTTGCATTTACTGAGAACGCACCATAAAGAGCACTTGAAGATGAAGTTATCTAGGTGAGTTGCGAGTCCAGCTCCATGGGTAAACAGTATTTTGGCCGTTGGTCTAAGGAGTCCCGGGTTTGATTTCCGGCCAGGTCGGGGATTTATTGGTTCATTTTGATGGCGTGTATGCCGTCTTCGATATTATAATTCATTATAGCCAGGGCCCTATTCTAACAAACGTGCAAGTCACCTATAAGGCGTCAACTCAAAAGACCTGCACCAGGTCTCTCCGGAGGCTACAAGTAATTAATGATTTGCCACTGAGAATAAGTTTTTCAAGAATAAATCAATTACAATTGATCTTTCCCCGTCATTTTTATTTTAGTTAATGACTTTTAGTGCAATTTTGCATTTCGCAATTGTAATTGATTTATTCTTGAAAACCTTATAATGAAATCATTCCAATTCTCTATAGCCCCTAATGGTAATTTAACTTCTGTAACGTGAATTCTCCTGTCATCGGATTTTACAGTTGGTAGAGCTGGAAACTCTTGTTTGCGCTATATTTAAGCTAAGAGTTATATTCTGTGTCTAATTTTAAGAACATAGTTGGGATAAGTATGATACCTTTGGGACTACTGGAGAGGTAAGAAAGTGTCTCATCCAGCACTGGAGAAGCTATTAGTTCTGCTGTAGCAGAACTGAAAAAGTTATCTTCGTCATTTACTTTACACCGTTTCTGCTTCCGTGCAAAGTACACTGAAGAAAATGGAAATTGCAACACCCAGAAGGAGTGGTGCTACATTGCTGCAATTGAACATGCAGGACGAGTGTTCGGTTGTGATTCGATTATTACATTTTCAGGTCCCTCTGACTGCAAGTTCGGACAACAATCAATACAGCATATGCCCACCACGAGCTGCAATACATTGATGAATTCGTCGAGGCATGGAGTCAATAAGGCCCTGGATCACTTCCTGAGGAATTGTGGCCCATGCTTGCTGCACTGCACGGGTCAGTTGTTCCAGAGTTGTGGGTGGCTGAGGACGGTTGGCCAGTTGTCGACCCATCATGTTCCACACATGCTCAATAGGACTGAGGTCCTGGGATCTGGCGGGCCATACTAAGGTTGTGATGTCGTGGAGAGCTTCTCTAGAGATGCGTGCAGTGTGAACCGGGGCACTGTCCTGCTGAAACATCCCATTAGCAATGTTCGCCATCATAGGGACAACCACTGGATTGAGTACCCTATCAACGTACTGTCGAGCAGTCATAGTGCCCTCAACAAACACTAATTGTGATTTCACATTAAATGCAATAGCTCCCCAGACCATAATGCTTGGTGTTGGCCCTGTGTGCCTCTCGACAATAAGATCTGGTCGGCCTCTCTCCCCGGTACGTCGCCGCACACGATTCCGGCGATCACTGCGGGCAAGACAGAAGCGCGATTCATCACTAAAGACGACCCTATGCCATTCGTCGACCCACGCCGATCTTTCTCGACACCAGGCCAGCCTTACACGTCGCTGTTGTGGGGTCATTGGAACAGCTTCTGCACGGACACGGGCTCGTAAGCCAGCTGCACGCAGGCGATTACCAACTGTTTGTTGTGTAACGTAGGGTGCCACAGCTGCTCGAATTTGTGCTGCTGTTGCATGGGGTTCCATCCGGGCCATCCGAATGATGCGGCGATCCTCTCTCACAGTTGTCTGTCGCGCTGGGCCTGTGCCAGGTCTACGAGTGGGGGTACCTTCATTTGACCACTGCTGCCATACACATTGTACCGTATATGTCTGTCGGCCAACACGTGCAGCGACAGTCCTTAGCGATTATCCAGCCTCACAGAGCCCAATTATCCGAGCCGACAGATGTTGATAGCGTGCTCTTCTCTGTCGTCGAGGCATGTTTGACGGGGAACACTTCACTGCACAGACTGCAAGTCAACTACGCTACACCAGAGTCCGTATACTGGAGTTGATTCCTCCGCGACCAATCACGTGGGGAGACCTGTAGCAACAATCCAATGGGTCTGAAACTTTGATCGTTTACATACCCACATGGCGTCGTTCCATATCTTGAAAATCAACACAAACGACCAAGGCCTTCATGGTGTTGCAATTTCCATTTTCTTAAGTGTATATCAGATACTAGAATGTAACAGTTATATATTTTTTTTCAAGAAATAAATTATAAGTAAAAATTACTTTTTGTAAGAAATAACCATTACAAGTAAAATGTACTTAGAATGCAATCTTCATAATCCGATTACTTCTACTCAATTACTTCATTATTATTATTATTGCTAGTGGCTTTACATCTCACCGACACCGATAGGTCTTACGGCGACGATAGAATAGGAAAGGCCTAGGAGTTGGAAGGAAGCGCCGTGGCCTTAATTAAGGTACAGCCCCTGCATTTGCCTGGTGTGAAAATGGGAAACCACGGAAAACCATCTTCAGGGCTACCGACAGTGTGATTCGAACCCACTATCTCCCGGATGCAAGCTCACAGCCGCGTGCCCATAACCGCACAGCCAACTCGCCCCGTTACCGTATTATTATTATTATTATTATTATTATTATTATTATTATTATTATTATTATTATTATACAAATATAATCTGCACCAAGTACTCTCACTCTCTACACTGTAGCTTACTAGGTTTCGTTCACTATTAAATTATATGTAACTTATGCATTACCGTGCGATGCGTTCGTAACTCCCAAAGAAGCCAGAATCTAGTTTCATACGAGAAGGTAATAATATAGTCAGATGTTGCAAAGGAAACAATGCGAGCTCTGTATTTCGCCTGTATTTGTACAGTAATGCAATCTTTCTGTCTCTTCTTAGAAATTCTTTACAAAGACATCGTAACAATTTCTTTTGATGTTATGTATATAAAGTACGTTCTTCTGGATGGTAAAACGAAAACATAGTAAGCATGCCTCCCAATGGAATGTAGCATATAAAAATTGATATGACTTTCTCCTTTCTTTGCTCTATGTATCCTAATACCGACTATTGTGATTGACGGCTCCAATGTTACTAATATGACGCATCATAGTAAATTCCTCCGTTACACTGATCTTCCCGTGTACAAAATCACATAAGGTTTAAATAGAAACGTTATTCTACTAATGAAGTTACGACTATTATCATACGCAGAGGAAATATTTCGGTACCTATGAGCTAAACCAACGTAAGTCAAACATTTTAGTTATTTTATGAAACTTAGAGCCATATAAACGTAAGTCCACTGTCATTTTATTTTTATGGCAATAAAATAATAATTAACCATTTTAAGCGTAAGTTATATTAATGAATGATGTGAATGATCAAAATTACATAAAATATATCAAGAACAATGATGAACATTTATTACCTAAGTCACAATGCAGCAACAATGGCCTACAACTGACGTTTTTCCTCTCTTCTGTAAAATGACTAAAATGTGGTTTACGTTGGTTTAGCTCTCAGGTACAGAATGTACAGATCTGCCGACAGTGAGTTTCGAACCCTCTATCTCCCGAATGCAAGCTGACAGCTTCGTGACCCGAAAATTATTAGGGCCCGGATACTTATGACATGCCATATTTTTCTTTATATTCTTTCCCTAGAAAATACAACTTAAGCATGATTTTATCTACGGTGACTAAAATGATGCAATTTTCGCGGGTCATATAAAGTCATATTTTGCCTTTTTAACTTTTTTGTCATTTTCCGGTAATTGTTCATACTATGGTCATATTTCCCTGTGAATTATCGTACTTTTGTCATATTTTTATCTTTTTAATCCATTTTCGCATACCTGCTTGCATTCTCAAAGACGGATTTTTCACATCTCCTGGTATTGGTGTCTGTAATTTTTTACACTTATCTTTCTTATAAATATATATGTTTATGAATTAGGAGGATAAGCTGTAAAGAGAGAGACAGATGCGTAGAAAGCGACAAGAAGGTGAGCCTCAGTTGAACTGTAATGATTTGACGTATTTCAAATATTGCCCAGTACCGAGCTCGATAGCTGCAGTCGCTTAAGTGCGGCCAGTATCCAGTATTCGGGAGATAGTAGGTTCGAACCCCACTGTCGGCAGCCCTTTAGATGGTTTTCCGTGGTTTCCCATTTTCACACCAGGCTGTACCTTAATTAAGGCCGCGGCCGCTTCCCTCCCACTCCTAGCCCTTCCCTGTCCCATCGTCGCCATAAGACCTATCTGTGTCGGTGCGACGTAAAGCAACTAGCAAAAAAGAAGAAAATTATTTCTGATCGCCCATCAAAATGTGACATTTATTTCATTCTGTGCAGAGTCGAGAGTTACCTCTGGATTGAGAAATTAAATAAATTCAAAATACCCTAGAATAATAATTAATGCCATTGCTTATGTGAATGTCTTGTTTGAAAAACTGCACAAGTCCATTTTTGGCTATATTGACTTACGTATACATTCATGAATTTCAAGTATAAATACATCATTTTATAGTGAAATTACACAAGTCCATGGAATATCCTCTTCAAAATGACCGCTTAAAAATTACGTTTGAGAAATAACACATGTCCAGGAGAGTAGTGTCTAAACCAGCCACCATTGCTTGTGTGCGCTGCAATTTTACAACAGCTGATTTAAATTGTAATCATGGTGTGGCGTACTAACAATCGAACACAAGGACAATGAACAACTAAAAAATGAAATGGCGTATGGCTTTTAGTGCCGGGAGTGTCCGAGGACAAGTTCGGCTCGCCAGATGCAGGTCTTTTGATTTGACACCCGTAGGTGACCTGCGCGTCGTGATGAGGATGAAATGATGATGAAGACGACACATATACCCAGTCCCCGTGCCAGGGAAATTAACCAATTAAGGTTAAAATTCCCGACCCTGCCGGGAATCGAACCCGGGACCCCTGTGGCCAAAGACCAGCACGCTAACCATTTAGCCATGGAGCCGGACAATGAACAACTGACGGCACAAGACCGCAAACTGAATTTCGATTGCCAGTACTACCACTAAATATACTAGAGGCCAACCCAGCGCAAAATCACGCCAACTACATAGAGTAGGCCTCGATATAAAAAAAAAAAACACAGACGTAGGACTGGGAAGCGATGGAATCTGCGCATAACCAAAGGTCAAAAAGAAACTTCAACAGAGGGTGGATCCAGGGGAATGGAAAAGAACAAATCATGTGAAATACCATGAAACACTAAATCGTTTTAACCATATAAAAATTTAATAAATAGGAATATTATTTTGAAAAAAAGGAGAGTAACACCCATAAATAATTCATAAAATTTAAAAGAAACAACATAATTTAACAAAATAAATTAAATAAGGCCGCCTCTGCGGTGTATTGGTTAGCGTGATTAGCTGCCACCCCCGGAGGTCCGGGTTCGATTCCCGGCTCTGCCACGAAATTTGAAAAGTGGTACGAGGGCTGGAACGGGGTCCACTCAGCCTCGGGAGGTCAACTGAGTAGAGGCGGGTTCGATTCCCACCTCAGCCATCCTCGAAGTGGTTTTCCGTGGTTTCCCACTTCACCTCCAGGCAAATGCCGGGATGGTACCTATCTTAAGGCCACGGCCGCTACCTTCCCTCATCCTTGTCTATCCCTTCCCATCCTCCCATCCTCCTACTAGGCCCCTGTTCACTATAGCAGGTGAGGCCGCCTGGGCGAGGTACTGGTCATACTCCCCAGTTGTATCCCCCGCCCAAGAGTCTGAAGCTCCAGGACACTGCCCTTGAGGCGGTAGAGGTGGGATCCCTCGCTCAGTCCGAGGGAAAAGCCGAACCTGGAGGGTAAACAGATGATGATGATGATGAAATTAAATAAGGATAAGAAGAAATCAATTCATTCACTGGAACCATATTAAATCAAAAATCGTGTAATACGGTAACTTTAAAAAATTTACACACGAACTGCAGTTTTTTTTTTTAAGACGAAAACCTTTAAATTCAATGGTCATAGAACTATACCGGGTTGATGCTCTCAATTAACCTTTTTTTAAAATAACGGGGTCCCCTTCTTAGTAGACAAAATTTTTCTACTAGAATATTGAAGAGCATTGAAAATAACAACACCATTTAAAGGTCACACAAGAAATAAAATTAAGATAAACCAGAAGGGAAGGAAACACATCCCAACCAACTAATTCAAATATCACAAGTGGTAGAAGGTGAAGTAGGAAACTAGAAAATTTATAACTTGACGAACATATTCACACCAAAAATAATTAATTTCACAAAATCACATCACACATTAAACGGAAGAAATATCATAGCAATCACATTCCTTAAATCACATCACCAATGTTATTTAATATGAGGTACAATGAACCACAGTCATCATCACTCAGGTCTTGCTTGACCACTACACCACACAAGCATCTGATCCACAACGCTTCTTGAAAGACAATCAGTTCGTAACCGTGATGTAATGCATATCAAATTATATCATATGTTATCAATATATATCATCTTGACATAACAATGACATAACCATTGTAAAATGGAACAACAACAACAACAACAATAGCAAGAATTAAGGTTGCAAGAAACAGAATAAATCTGTAACTTTAAAGCAAATAAGGCTCCAAAAGGATAATAGCACCTTCAATATTATATAGAAAATAAATGAGTTCCAAGAAAACCTATTAATCATAACAATAATAATAATAATAATAATAATAATAATAATAATAATAATAATAACCCCAAAAAATTAAGTAGAACACATCTGAGAACGACAAATTTAAATATTAACAATGCTAATAATATGCTACTAGGCCTTAGCAGAGCCTAGAATAGTCTTTAATTATAATACTGAATGAACACTTAATTACGGAGACCACAATGTTGTTTTGGTTTTAAGGCTGTCAAAGTACATACTGGATATCACCTTGAAATTTAGAGGGGAGCACTTTTAAACTGCTTCAAATATTTTTTCGATTGATGAATACCAAATTTGAGGTATTTTCACACAATACCACAGGAATTATCAATGCATCGCCTTTGCGCTGTATAGCAAATATATTTCAGTCAGACATGTTTAAATTCGTGGAAACTCCTGGTACTAACACAGTCATGGTAGACAAGCTACCGGTACCTTGTCCAAAGTATTAACTTTACAAAACCTACTGACAAAGAGGTCCATAAATAATCCTTTTCGGTACATATTACTCGATTAAGTGGTTTGTTCCAAGCTGTGTCAGTGGAGAGATGGCATGAAATGACATTAGTGGACGAATAAGTTTGAGTGGTACAGTATCTTTAAAAGTAGGAAAGATCACAATATGAAGGTAAATAAAGTTGGAATTCAAGAGGACAAATGGGAGCAAATATTTGTTTATAGGAAGGGGAGTTAGGGATCAGAATAACTTACCAAGGGAGGTGTTCAATAAATTTCCAATTTCTTTGCAATCGTTTAAGAAAAGGTTAGGGAAACAACACATAGGGAATCTGCCACCTGGGCAACTGCCCTAAAAGCAGATCAGTAGTGATTTATTTATTTTATTTGAATTTAAGGAGTAAGAAACATTTGTTTTCCTTTTTTTTTTTTTTTTTTTTTTTGCTAGGGGCTTTACGTCGCACCGACACAGATAGGTCTTATGGCGACGATGGGATAGGAAAGGCCTAGGAGTTGGAAGGAAGTGGCCGTGGCCTTAATTAAGGTACAGCCCCAGCATTTGCCTGGTGTGAAAATGGGAAACACGGAAAACCATCTTCAGGGCTGCCGATAGTGGGATTCGAACCTACTATCTCCCGGATGCAAACTCACAGCCGCGCGCCTCTACGCGCACGGCCAACTCGCCCGGTTTTGTTTTCCTTTTGTGCAAGGTTTGGTATAAGCACATATATTGACTTGCTGCCTCTGGCACAGACAGTTTATCTCCTTCCATTTTTCTTCTAAATGTTGCAGCTGTTTTTCATGAGACTCTGAAGGAACTACAGCCACAGTTCTCCATCAAAAAATGTTTTCAGATGTTTTTTTTTCTTTTTTTTTTTTTACAACTTGCTTTACAAAAATGTCAAAAACATATTAGATGTAAGGCTTTTCCAGCGTTTGCACTATTAACCAGCGTTTCATCTTAGGTCTGACACTAGACTCTTCAGAGTGGGATGTGTTAGACCCTACCCACTGACGCTGGGGTGTATGCAGGTGAACTTATCAGAAGCCCTTATAAGAGGCACAGTCTGATAACTGCATACGGGAGATAAATCTCCACAATGGAATTATTGCCCGCCTAGCAATTCTGAATGGAAAATTCTAAATTCCCATGGAGGGAATTAGATATTTTTCACCAATAGAGCATGTCAAAAATGTCAAAAACATATGAGATGCAAGGCTTTTCCGGCGTTTGCTCTATTAACCAGCGTTTTATCTGAGGTCTGACACTAGACTCTTCAGAGTGGGATGTGTCAGACACTACCCACTGACGGTGGGGTGTATGCAGGTGAACTTATCAGAAGCCCTTATAAGAGGCATATTCTGATAACTGCATATGGGAGATAAATCTCCACAATGGAATTATTGCCCGCCTAGCAATTTCAACTTGCTTTACGTTGCACCAACACAGATAAGTCTTATGGCAACAATGGGGTAGGAAAAGCCTAGGAGTTGGAAGGAATCAGCCAGTCCTTAATTAAGGTACAGCATTTGCCTGGTGTGAAAATGGGAAACCATGGAAAACAGTCTTCAGGACTGCCAACAGTGGAGCTTGAACCCACTGTCTCCTGGATGCAAGCTCACAGCTGCATGCCCCTAACCCCATGGCCAACTCGCACAGTGTTTTTTTTTTTCTTTTTCTTTCAGAAGTGGAGGGGGATAATTTTATCTTCTTAAGATTACAGAGATTGGCAATCCATGTAGCCAGCTCTGATCTTGACATTGCATTATGAAAAGCTTCTTCTGATAACACATCTGTGCCACCTTCGAATGCCCACTCCGAAGATTCAGTGGGACAATAAAGGATATCCACGAGGCCAGTGATGAAGCTGTGAGTTGGCTAACAAAACTGGACATTCAGCTTTAGCAGCAATGCAGATATTGATGAGCTCAAATGTATAAATATAGTTAATAACCAAATTGTAACAATGTATCCTCATGCCATACGAAATAATAATAATAATTAGCTGTAATAATTGATACCACTTGCCCCTTATAACATGCCCTAAGTATTGTGTTTTCCTTTATTTTATAATAAGAACAGTTCGTTTTGCTCTTTCATCTGATGAAGGACCTCGACATTTGAAATTTTCAATGTCAAAGGTATGCAGAAGAGACTGTGATACAGAAACACTTGAAAGGCATCTATACGTTCTTCAGTGCTTAGATCCAAGATCCAGCTTTCACATCCATATAGGAAAATAGGGAATATGTAGTAGCAGATCATGCAGATTTTTCGGAGATGCAAAATAAGCTTTGAGCGCTTCCATTATTTCCAATACTTGTGTTCTATTCAAACCAGAAAATCTACCTGGCAGACTAATGTTCTATTCAAACCAGAAAACCTAGCTGGCAGACTGGTTCGTCAAAAGTGCAGCCACTTCTTATTTACGGAAACAGTAACAACAAATTACTTTCCGACACATCTATATACACAACATAACCATGACTCTAAGACTGTAACAAGCGACTGTCTCGTATCCGTGCACCAAAACCCGTCAAACGTAAAGTTATTTCACTCAGCTAGATCTCTACAAAAGGATAGAACGTGACATACCTCCCACCTTGATTTTTTGTTATACAATAAAATCAAAACGATCACTCCAAAAATTATCATCATTAGATTACTCCCTAAACCGAACTGGTACATTCACTGAACGCCCACTCCTAGTCTTCAAGACTCAAGGCTCCACAGCTGGAACGTCAGTTCTCAGGTTGACATCATTATCTCTTTCCAGATGTGGTACTTCCTCTGGTGAAGACACCTCCAAAGGAAAAATTCATTGAATAGGTCTGATGATATCTCTTCCTGCAACTCTGACTTTCACTACTCTCACGTGACCATCTTGTCCTGGGATTACCTCTACCACTCTAGCAACAGGCCATTCCAGTCTTCTTTTATCATCAGAACCATCCAGAACTATATCACCAATTTTCAAAGGTTCCTTGTGTACCTTCCCAGTCTGCTGCTGCACCAAAACACTCAGATACTCCTCCCGAAACCTTCTCCTCAGCTGCTCCCGCAGATGTTGGACGTACTTTGCTCTCTTCCTGATATCTACAGCATCCAGGTGGTCAAGGTCTGCCACCCCAACTGAAAGATTGTCCTGCAGGAACATTGCAGGGGTCAGTGGTGCCAAGTCATCTGGGTCTTCGGACAGGTAGGTCAGGGGTCTGGCGTTAGCTACACTCTCCACATCACACAAGACTGTAGACATCTCTTCATAGCTCAAAGAAGCCCTTCCAAGTGTCCTCCTTAATAGTTTCTTTATCATCTGCACCACCCTCTCCCACCATCCATCCCACCATGCCGCAGTGGGTGGGATGAATTTCCACTGGATTCTCTGAATGGTTGCAACCTCCTTTAGCTTGCTCCAGTCTAGTCAGGCCAACAAGCTATTTGCTCCAGTGAAATTTGTGCCATTATCGCTATAAATTACACAAGGCCTTCCTCTTCTTGCGATAAACCTCCTCAAACCCTGGAGGAATGCATCTGTCGAGAGACTCAGAACCACCTCCAAATGTACAGCACGATAGACAACACAGGTAAACAGCACGATCCATGCCTTCTCACCACTCTTCAAGTAAAGTGGACCAGCGAGGTCCACTCCAGTTACTTCAAAAACCAAAGCATCATTTACCCTGTCCTTTGGCAGCGGTGCAGGCTCAGCCATTGTCTTGTTTGACTCAAATCTTCTGCAGGTAACACATTTGGATATTACTCCACGAACTGTCTTCCTGCCTCTCAAAATCCAATCTTTTTCTCTTAGCCCTCCCAACGACATCTGAACTCCAGCGTATGAATGTTTCACATGGTACTCTTCTATCAGAAGTTGTGTGATTCTGTGTTTGGAAGGTAATATAATAGGGTATCTTAAGTTTTCATCGTCCTCCCTTCGAGTAATTTTTGTTTTCAGCCTTAGAAGGCCATCCCGATCAATGAAGGTGCAAAGTGATTTCATAGTGTCACTTTATCCCTTTCCTAGTGCTTCTGTCTGGACAAGCTTCAGAAGCCTTCCTTCAGCCTCTTCTATTTCATCAACTGTGAGGTCATCGCTTTCACACCTTATCTGCCTCAGTGTTCTGGCAATGAAGCGTAGTATCCAAGCTACAAGTCTGACAATCTGAGTAAATTTGGAAAACTGTCATAGATACCATGCTGCATCTTGGTGCGAAGTAGTAAAAAAAGCATGGAGACGACTTTTTCTTCTCTTGCCGAATTTTGTCTTTGTCTGCATTAATGCACGATAGGGGCCAGTCCTTTTCTTCCAGCTTCAACCAACCTGGCCCCTCCCACCATCGGGAGTCAATCAGAGATCGCACAGAAGATCCTCGGGATGGAAGGTCGGCGGGATTCAGGTCACCGGCTATGTGTCTCCAGTCTTGTTGTCTCGTCAGTGTTCTAATCTCTTTCACACGGTTACTGACAAATGGACCTCACGAATCATTTGTTTTGATCCAGTGCAATGCTGTAGAAGAGTCAGTTCAGAAATACTCTGGGATGTCTTTACCTAGAGTCTCCCTCACACTGGCTGCCAAACAGCTCCCTATACAACAAGACAGAAGTTCCAACCTGGGCATTGTTAAAGTCTTCAGAGGCGTAACTCTCAACTTCGCCATGACAAGTTGCACCAGAACAGATCCTTCCAGTCCACTTCTCAGGAAAATAACTGCAGCATAGGCACTTTTGCTGGCATCACAGAATGTGTGGAGGCTCCAAGTTTCTTCAGTTTCACAAGCACTTATGCGTCTTGGTACCCTCAACTCAGAAAGCTGCAGAATTTCTTGCTCCCACCTTTTGAATTTCTTTCGCATCTCTTCAGGCAATGGATCATCCCATCCCATCTTGAGGTTTCAACTACTCTGTATAAGAAGTTTCGGGATCAAAGTAAACGGACATGAAAATCCAACAGAGTCAAAAATCTTTTGGGCCATAGACAGGATCTTTCTTCTAGTGATGGTCCCAGTTTCAGTCATCATTCAAACGTCACAGAACAGTTCATCATTCTCTTTATCCCATAGCAGGCCAAGAACGGGATTAACACTTTGCAGTCCTATAGTCCTTTCAAAGCAGTTACTTTCCCAGCCTCGAAGTTCGAACTTTGCTTCTGCAAGAAGTCGTGTGGATTCATCAATGAACTGGATCACCTCTTCTTCAGTGTCAACGGACGCAACACAATTGTCAACATAGAAAGACCTCCTTAGCATTTCAGATGTATTCCTTAATTCGGGTGGACTCTTCTCCAGAAGAAGGTTAAGTACAGCACTCAACAAAAAAGGGCTACAGTTGAGTCCAGACACTACTCTTCTATGCCCAAAAACCTTGAATTTCCCTTGGGAAAAATCCTCCCACCACAGAAACCTGAGAAAGTCTCTATCAGGTTGAGCAACAGAAATTTGAAGAAAGGCCTTCCTAAATGTCAGAAACTACACCTATTCACCCACGGCGAAATCTTGTCAGAATCGGTGGAATTTGCTCCAGTAAATTGGGACCCTTTTCTAGGCACTCGTTCAAAGATGGAGATCCCTTACCCTTGCTGGAGGCATTGGATACCGGCCTGACAGATGTAGTGGAGTTGTCTTTGAATACTCCCTGGTGTGGTAAGTAGTGGCATTTATTCGAGTGGTACTTCTTCTAGTTGCCATTCTTTAAGTACCTCGTCATAGTCACCATACTTTCCTTTACAGATCAGTTTCACTGAAGTAGACCTGCACCTCTTCTCAACAATTTCCAGGTTTTCTTGCAGATCCTCGAACCTCTCATTCCAAGGTAAGCTGACCTTATAGCGTCCCTCACTGTTAATAGAAATGGTACTCTTGAAATAGTCAAGTGTGGCAATTTCCATTTCTTCTCGGGACTTCTTTTTCACAGGATCTTTGATTCCAAGAGTGTCTAATTTCCACAGTTCAGTAACACTAGAATTCAATGTCAGCAAGGATGTTACAAACATGTTAGCGCTACAGGAGGAATGACGACCCGCCAAACTTCCCATAACAACCCATCCCAAATGGGTTTCTACAGCTACTGGCCCACAGTTCAAAGTTTTAATTCTCCCGGTCAGTAACAGCCCATGCACGTCAGCTCCCAGAAGCAGTTCAATTTCAGGTCTATTGGGACCACAATCAGAAATAAAAATGTTGTTTTGTTTCAATTCCTTCATTAAGGGACCCCTCTGAAGCCTAGGAATTTCACCACAAATCACAGGCTGACTGAGCACAGGAATCTCACAACAATATTTTCCATCCATACTGCAGATCTTCAACTGGTAGGTCGAATGCAACTGCCTGTCAGTTTCGGCACCTCCAAACAAAGCATGAGTTAAAGTCTCTGTACCTGAGGATTGAAGTCCAACAGACACAGCAGTTTTATCCAATAAATAAGATCGCTGCGATCCACTGTCGATCAAAGCCCTGACGATGCGTTCTTGTCTTCCGGATAGGATCTTCACCATTAGAGTTTGAAGAAGAACCTCTTGACCATAGCTTTTACTGCTCAAAGTAGCACTGTGTCTTTCCGTACTTCGCTCCTCCTTCTTCTGCTCTTCATTCAACTCCTTTGATGGCAAGTTTGGACACATAAGAACACGGTGTCTTTTTCCGTACTTCGCTCCTCCTTCTGCTCTTCATTCGACTCCTTTGATGGCAAGTTTGGACACATAAGAACACGGTGTCTCTTCCCACATAGGCCTACCTGACACCGCACAGTCGCTTTACAAGCCTTAGCTGTATGACCTTGTTTCAGACACTGGTAGCAGCACCCCGCTTTCATCAATATACTTTTCTTCTCAGACAAAGTCATATTCTGTGCCTTGAAACAATCGTTCGTATCATGGTTTCTCTTACAGAAGACACAATTGCTTCCATTTGATGAACTTCTTGCTTCTCCAGAAAATAGGTTACTAGCAGTAGGTATAGTTTCAGGTTGAGGTGACTTGCTCTTCTGCTTTCCCGGTTTCTGTGAGGATATGTGGAATCCCCCTTGGGCTAGAGAAATTCTCTGTTCTCACTCCACTTCATTCTTCAGGAAAAGTAATAGCTGTGACAATTTCTTACAATAAAGATGCTCTGCTGTTTCACTGATAGGCAAAGAAATGGCAGTTCTTAACCACACTCTTAGCAGATCTTCTGGGAGTGATGATTCAACAAGGGGGAATAAAAAGGCTGCATATTTATCACTGGTCATTCCCAACGATTCCAGCAACCTAAGATGCGACTCCAATCGATCATGGAGTTGCAAGGGAGTGAATTTCTGAGTCGCTGTGAAATTCTGAATAACTAATCCTAACAGTTCGTGAACATAAAACTCCACCAATAATTCTTCTCTTCCGAACCTACTCTGTAAACACTGAATTGCTTTCTCATAGTTATCAGCTGTAGGTGGAAAGCTATTTACGATGTCTCTCGCCCTACTGCCCTCTGTAGTAGCTTGAATTAGGTACTGGAATTTATCTTCCCTTTCTATGTCCGGACCATCGTGTATCCTACAGAACTGGCTCCAGAAACCTAACCAGTCTTTAACTTCACCACTGAATTTCCTCAGTTCAATCTTAGGCAACTTAAGTTTTTTCTTAACGGAACTGGAATTGTCACTCAACACATCGACACCTTTACTTGAGACAGTTGCTACATTCACTGCATACGAGTTCTCGACCTTCTGATGTGCTTCGTCTAATTTATCACGGTATTCTTGCACTTTATTGTATTCACTTTCATAATCTGCGCCATCGCTACTGTTGAGAAGCACGTCTAAATCTTTATCATCAGCTTCTTTCAGTTCAACAGTCAGTCTTTCTAACTTAGTTAAATATAATCTTACCTTGTCGAGTTGTGTTTCTGTCATCAATGAGTCAAAGGTCTTCGTAAATGCTGCACGTATGGGTTTCCTCGATTTTACGAGTCTCTCCATCTTGACTTACTTACAGCTTCTTCACGTCGAATCGAATCTGTCCAGTCGCGGTCGCCACTAATGTTCTATTCAAACCAGAAAAATTACCTGGCAGACTGGTTCGTCAAAAATGCAGGCACTTCTTATTTACGGAAACAGTAACAACAAATTACTTTCTTCAAGGTAAGACTGTATTTCCGACACATCTATGTACACAACATAACCATGACTCCAAAGACTGTAACAAGTGACTGTCTCGTGTCCGTGCACCAAAGCCCGTCAAACGTAAAGTTATTTCACTCGGCTAGATCTCTACAAAAGGATAAAACGTGACAACTTGCTCAAGTGCGGGCAAAAGCCTCAGCCATGGTGTGTTGGAGTACAATAGTATTTTACCTGTACATTACATTAACAAACTTGCAAAAGGATTTTAGCTCCCCCCCCTGTGCGCATGCACGCACACGTACACACACACACACGCACACACACACACACACAGTGTGGATACAGAAGAATTTGAATAGCTTCACAATAATCCTCTCAGAATCAACAGGGACCCCAGCTGGTTTGTTGCAAAAAAATTCTTAGGCCCATTCTTGCATTTAGAGCAGTCAACCAGGTGGCAGATTCCCTATCTGTTGTTTTTCTAGCCTTTTCTTAAATGATCACAAAGAAATTGGAAATTTATTGAACATCTCCCTTGGTAAGTTATTCCAATCCCTAACTACCCTTCCTATAAACGAATATTTGCTCCAATTTTTCCTCTTGAATTCCAGCTTTATCTTCATATTGTGATCTTTCCTACTTTTAAAGATATCATGCACTTGAGCACCTCCAAAATTAGTGCTTGTATTATCCGCAGACAAGCGAACAATTTTATCTTCAAGATCATTGTTGCTTAAAACAGAAAAATCACTGGTCTCTCTGGGAAACATTTTAAGTTCTAAAACTTTAACATTAATACCAGAAGCCTCTTGAAAATATCTCACCATTATGGGAACCAATTTATCTGCTCCATGATTAGAAGAGACTAGAAGAGTCTTATCATTACAGTGAAATATGACATTTCAGTTAACTTATCAAGCATCTGTGGCTGAGTATTAGGAGCTAAAACTTTTCTGACAATTGCCTCACTTCCGGTTGCCGGTGAAGTAAACCTTGGTTCAAATAAGGAACAAAGAAGTTTAGAGGTGCAATCTAAAGATTTAAAACTATGCATGATTGAAGGAGGGTATGAGCCCTCACTATTCTGCCAAGTCAGCTATCTATCCTACCTAATTCCACGTGGTTACTTCAAGTGTGCAGGTTCGAGCATTACACTGGAAAGTATCAAATACAACAGATTTCATCATGATTACACAGAGATTCAGAAACTAGGTGTTGGATTGCAAGCTTC
The DNA here is from genome assembly GCF_040414725.1 of Anabrus simplex. Classification (NCBI taxonomy): domain Eukaryota; kingdom Metazoa; phylum Arthropoda; class Insecta; order Orthoptera; family Tettigoniidae; genus Anabrus; species Anabrus simplex. The sequence continues at coordinate 100,965,023 of NC_090271.1, read as the reverse complement.
TCAGGAGTGGACGTGGTCTATGATCACAATTGGTGTTCACTACGAGACTGAAGTTCTCACTTGGAAAATTTGCTTGTGTGTTAAAGCCTTACGGCCTTGTTTTTAATCTTTATTGACTGCATCAACAGGAGTAATTACATGGTGTAAGTTATTATGTACGATGTATATCATTTATCTCATGGTGGGAACTACATGAGAGGGGGCAGTCATCAGGAAGATAAATACTGACATTCTGCAATTTGAAGCATGGAATGCTAGAAGTTTTAATCGTGGCAGGTTAGAAAATCTGAAAAGGAAAATGGATAGTCTAAAATTAGTTGTAGATGGTATAAGAAAAGTACATTGGCAGGAAGAGCAGGATTTTTGGTCAGGCGACTATAGATTTCTAAATAAACAAAAGATCAAACAGGGGATATACAGGTATTGGTTTAATAATTAATAAGAAATTAGGGCAGCGGGTAAGCTACCATGACCAGCATAGTGAACAGATTATTGATATCAAGATAGACACCAAGCCAATGCCCACCACAATAGTGCAGGACTATATGCCTACTAGTTCAGTGTATGATAAAGAAACTGAAAGAATATATGAAAAAAAGGTAGAAGATTTAATACAATATGTAAGAGGAGATGAGAATCTAATTGTGATGGAAGACTGGAATGCTGTGGTAGTCCCAGGAAGAGAAGGTAATGCAGTAGGACTGGGAAAAAGGAATAAAAGAGGCTGGTTGAATTCTGATCAATCATAATTTAGTCCTAGCTAATACTAGGTTCAAACACCACAAACAGCGGGCTGAGTGGCTCGGACAGTTGAAGCGCTGGCCTCCTGACCCAAACTTGGCAGGTTCAATCCTAGCTCAGTCTGGTGGTATCTGAAGGTGTTCAAATATGTCAGCCTCGTGTCGGTACATTTATTGGCACAAAAAAGAACTCCTGCGGGACAAAATTCTTGCACCTTGGCGTTTCTAAAAACCATCAAAGTAGTTAGTGGGATGTAAAAATAATAACATTAGTATATATCAACGAGACCTGGAGACACTGGAAAGTATCAAATACAATAGATTTCATCATGATTACACAGAGATTCAGAAACTAGGTGTTGGGTTGCAAGCTTCTCAGGAGTGGACGTGTTGTATTATCACAGTTGGTGGTCATGAAATGCCATCTGATGTTGAAGAAATTGAAGAAAGGAATGCAAGAAGATGGGATCTAGATAAGTTGAAAGAAAAGAGTATGAGGGATTGTGTTAAGGAACATGTTGCACAACAACTAAATGGAAAGGAAGTAAGCACAACAGATGGAGATTGGACAGTGAAGAATGAGATCAGCAGGGCTGATGAAAAAGTTTTTTTGCTAGGGGCTTTACGTCGCACCGACACAGATAGGTCTTATGGCGACGATGGGATAGGAAAGGCCTAGGAGTTGGAAGGAAGCGGCCATGGCCTTAATTAAGGTACAGCCTCAGCATTTGCCTGGTGTGAAAATGGGAAACCACGGAAAACCATTTTCAGGGCTGCCGATAGTGGGATTCGAACCTACTATCTCCCGGATGCAAGCTCACAGCCGCGCGCCTCTACGCGCACGGCCAACTCGCCCGGTATGAAAAAGTTTAGGAAGAAAGCAAAGATCAAATAAGAATCAGGAAATAATTTGGAAGATACTATATCTGAGTGACAAACAGCAAAGCTAAAAGAATGCAAAGAATAAGGATGACAGAAAGGAATACAGATAATCAAAGAATGAAGTAGACAGGTAGTACAGAACATCTAAGGAAAACTGGCTGATGTTGAAGGTTGTATGATTGTAGGAAATGTAAGACCACTTCTGCAAAAAGAAAACAAGGCAGAAAAGTGGCAGGAACATATTCAACGATTATATCAAGGGAAAGAAGTAGATGATAAAGTTCTTGAACAAGAAGAGGCTGTTGATGCTAATGAAATGTGAGATCCAATTTTGAGATCAGAATTTGACAGAGCTTTGAGAGACCTATATACACTGGTGGAAAATGAAATCCCAACACCAAGAAGGAGTTGTGCTAGATAAACAAAATTTTGGAGGTGTGTTTGCACATCTGAAAGATGATGCCTATTCAGATTTGCACGCCAGTCAATGAAGAGCAGAGCTAGTAATACCACTATGACATTACAAAGAAAGTTAGCTTTAAATTCATGCTGTACACTTCGTTAAGGTTAGTCATCATCTGGTATTGATGTTGTAATGTAGGTGTGGGTCATCTGCTATTCGTGCAGTGTAAACTCAGTTGTTGAATGTGATAGCTGGAATATCTGTGAGTGAACCTAAGTGACTCTATGGTTAGGTACTTTAATTCAGAACGAGTCACAGGTGGGATACAATGCCTGATGGAGTAAGTATTTTGACAATGTGAATTTCTGAATATTTTCAAAAATGTCAGCATTTAAAACACACTATTAACAACTATTTCTTCAATTACAATATTTTTCTGCTTATTTAAGGCATTGGCACCTGAGAAAATAGCTAAATTACTTCATGAACAATCAGAGGAAGACAAATTGGACAGTGCAGATCAGATGAAAAATATAAAGTCATCGCTAGGACCATGAGAGTGAATCTGAGGAGGAAGGTCTCACTTCCGAGCTGTAATTCTTATATCTGTAATGCATGATACACCATAAATTGTTTCTGAGACTGGGAAATCTGTGATGACAATAAATTATAATATAAGTAACGAAGTTTTGGACAAGATTGGCTAAACAAGCAATATTTATAGCGTTTCACGTATTACAAGGCAATGCTAGTGTTTTAGTCACTGTTAAACATAGCCAGTATAAAAGCTCAAGTTCTCTACTGTTCAAATATTGAAAATTCTAAGGTAACCAGAAGGAATTTCCTGAAATATGTGCTATGAATCCCCACCTCACAGAAAGAGCAACCATTAAGCCACTGCCATCCAATGTCAGAGCATTCCTTCACATATATCATGGACCTGCAGTAGAAGTAGACCCTGATGGACCAGAGAAGAAGAAACGTGGTGGATGCTGCTTATGTGGTCAAGCAAAATACATTTGTATTACCATTCAGTTTATTTCCTGCAAACAGTTTGCTTGCAAGAAATGTGTAAAAAATTATGTGCATGTATGACTCTTGCAACAGTGAGGAAAAAGGTGAATAGTCATCCTAAATTAAGTTTATGGATTTTATAGATGGAAAAGAGAAAATTATAACTTGTGTAGTGCATGGTGTTTTAGCAGTTTACAGGGTATGATAAAGTAAACTTTGCCATATTGTTAGTGATATGGGTAAATAAAATGTGGTGAAAAATGAATTATTTCACAATATTATGTGACGTTAAGGTATGGGGTATAAAGTACACCATGCACACTAGTCATGTACAATTTTTATGCACATCTGCTGGAGGGTTAAGAGAGACGGAGAAGGCAGTATCAGTAGCATAATGAGTTTGAACAAGGACGGGTCATAGGGCTACGAGAAGGTGGTTGTTCTTTCCACGATATTGCAGAAAGACTAGGCAGGGATGTACCCACAGTGTATCGGTGTTTGCAACAATGATCACAAGAAGGCATCGTATCAAGAAGACCAGTGTCCAGCCACACGAGGGCCACTACGGAGAAGGAAGACTGCTGTGTTTTCCACATGGCCGTGGTGGGTCGTACTGCATCTTTGACAGCCATTAGAGCTTCAATTGGCACCAGAGTGACAGTGAACTGTAACAAATCAATTATATTAGGGACAGCTCTGAGCCAGACTTCCTGTAGTGTTCATGACACTAACTCCAAATCACTGCCTTCTGCAACTTCAGTGGTGTCAAGCTAGAGCTCATGGGAAGGTAGAATGAAGATCTGTTGTTTTCTCAGATGAGAGTTGTTTCTGCCTTGCTGCCAGTGATGGCCATAGGTTGGTAAGGAGGAGGCCAGGTGTGTGCTTGGAGCCAAACTGTCTGCGGTGTCAACACACTGGACCTACATCAAGAGTTATGGTCTGGGAAGCGATTTCCTTTAACAGCAAGAACACTCTCGTTATTATCCCAAGAACCTTGACAGCAGATTTTTACATCAGACTGATGATTGAACTGGCCATGCTGCCATTCATTTGCAGTATTCAACAGGCCGTTTTCCAACAGAATAATGCTCATCATCATGCCGTTACTGTCACCCAATGTGCTCTACAGAGTGTCGACCAGTTGCCTTGGCCTACAAAATCACCAAAACTTTCACCCATTGTGCACATATGGGACATTATTGTACAACAAGTCTAGCATCATTCAATACAAGCATTTACCATCTGCATAATATTAGAGTAATGTATATGTCAGTAGCCTGTAGGTAGCATCACTTCCCTTTGGTGTGATGCTCTTCTCTCTGGCGCTACAAGATGCCCTCTGTATGTTCCCTGGCAGCGATGTTTTTTGTGGGTACCTCTGGACATAATGGACGAAGATGTTATGTTTACTTGAGTGTTAGTGCCAGCTTAATCCTGCACCAATATATTAACTACCTATACAGCATATATTGATTGTTCACATGACAATGATAATATAGTTAGTCAAGTTTACCGTTGTTTATATTATCCCTTCTTGCATCCTGTGAGAGAACCAGCCTCATAGCAATACAGTCCACTTCACAATACTAAAATAATTATTTTCAAGTTTATTCATGGCCATCACGGGCCGGATGCATAGAAGGTGTACTTTAAAATTAATGGATTGCGCAGACACTGGATCCAGCACCATTGCGAGTTCATTAGCATAATCAACAATTGGTAAGCTCAGTTCATATACTTCCTTTCATTTGTCAAATCTTTGCACACAATGGATTCCGATATTAGAAAGTCATTAATAAAGAAGTGTGGGATCGCGAAATCGAAGATAACCAATATAAAGAAATATACCGATTCTCTAACTGGTCATATTGATAAATTCAGTGTTAAGGTTAGACTTGATGGTTTACAACAAGCGTGGCAGGACTATACTGTCGTGCAAGATCAACTAGAAGTAGAAGATGACGACTCCCAACAACATGAAAGGGATAGGGAACAATTCTCAGAGGTGTACTATGATCTGCAGGCTCATATGACGAGATTAATCGAAGATCAAGAGGGCAGTAATTTTCCACCAAGTTTACATTCTGTGGGCTCACACAGGGCTAATGTAAAACTGCCGCCTATAAAGGTGCCTGTGTTTAATAACAATATTATTAACTTCAGACATTTTTATGACACATTCTATTCCTTGGTAATCAATAATGATACTATAGATAAGATTCAGAAATATTATTACTTATTGTCAGCAGTATCAAGTGAAGCACATAAGTTAATTGAGAACTTGCCGGTCACTGCTGACAATTTCGATATTGCCTGGAATCTGATCTGTGAGAGATATGACAATCCACGCTTAGTAGCCAGTACACATATAAAGGCATTGTTATCTCCACCAGCAACAAATAAGGATTGCCCATATTCCCTACGCATTTTATTAAGCCATTGTAAGGGTCATTTAAATGCTATTGAAGCACTAAAATTGTCAACTCCACTACATGAGCTAATCATTTCTCAGCTGTATTTAGATAAGGTTGATGCCAATACTAGGAGGGACTGGGAACTCATGTTATCAGCAAAACAATCTCCATCACTCGACGAATTTCTACAATTCTTAGAGAAAAGGAATTAATTAAATCTAACATGCCTAGCATTATCCAACAAGAGAAAACAAAACCTAAATTAAACAGAGATACTAAACACAGCTATGTCTCAACTAACAATGCATGTGTAGCCTGTAAGCTCTCTCATCCTATCTATAAATATGGAAGATTTAGGGACATTAGTGTTCAAGAAAGGTTAGACATTGTTAAGGAACATGAACTGTGTTTTAATTGCTTGGCTAGTGGGCACAATGCTATTAATTGTCCATCAGGTAATGTGTGCCGTCAGTGTGGCAAGGCACATCATACACTTATCTATCAGCACTATACACAGTCTGCCATGCCAGTAAGTGTCGAGAATTGTACGGAGGCGGATTCGTCATAAGACTCACACGAAGGATTCGGTTCATATTGTGCCTTTAAACCTAAGGCTTCTGCTCATGCATTCCTTGCTACAGCCATTGTCATGGTCCGTAATCAGTTGGGACAACTTCAAAAATGCAGAGCTCTTCTAGACTCTTCTAGACTCTTAGTTCAGAAGCTCCAGTTGAAGAAGTCTCGCATATCTTTTCCAATCCAAGGAATTAATGAGGTCATGTCCGAGTCGAAACACTCAGTATCTCTGCACTTACAGTCTACTGCAAGCAATTACAAGGTAAGTCACTTGCGCTGTACTACCACGTATTACGGGAGACATGCCATCTGTGAAGATTTGCTATGATGATTGGAATCTCCCAGATGACATCCAACTCGTGGATCCTAACTTCCATCAGCCAGGAGGAATAGATTTACTTCTAGGTGCTGAAATATTTTTCGAAATTTTGCGTCGTGGGAAGATGACCAAACCAGGGAACTACCCAGTGTTGCAAGAAACAGAGCTTGGATGGATTCTGTCTGGAACAATAAATGCATCGAGCACACTGTCCTCAACTGTACAGCCGCAACAGTCATTCTTCATCCGTGGAGAAACCTCATTGGATGACCAGCTTCAACGGTTCTGGGAACTAGAAGACCTCCCAAACAAAACTCGAACTATTGAAGAGATGAGATGTGAAGAACACTTCACTCACAACACAACGAGAGATTCTACAGGTCGCTACATTGTCCGCCTTCCTCGTCGGTCAGAAGTGGGTCCGGTGGGAGACTCATACTCACACGCAAAACAGAGGTTGCTACAGTTAGAATGTCGTTTGCATAGACAACCAGATGTTCGGCATGCCTACAATGAATTCATGTCTGAATATGAGCAACTAGATCACATGACAGAAGTTCCAGACAATGACAATTCCGAAAGGGAAGTGTTCTACTTGCCGCACCACCCCGTCTTCAAGGATACAAGTAGCACCACGAAAACCTGAGTAGTGCTCGATGGTTCTGCGCGATCTAGCAACGGACTGTCACTGAACGACACATTAATGGTGGGCCCCAACATACAACAGGATCTTTACTCCATTATTTTGCGTTTCCGGATGCAGCCTGTAGCATTTTCTGCTGACATTTGCGAAATGTACAGACAGGTTTACATGCACCAGCTAGACTCTCCACTCCAGCGCATCCTCTGGAGATCACGCCCAGATCAGAAGTTCAAGATCTATGAATTGACAACGGTAACGTACGGTACTAGTTGTGCACCATTTCTTGCAACACGTGTTCTACAACAACTAGCCGGTGATGAAATGAAACAATTTCCATTAGCATCTCAAATCCTGAAGAGGGACTTCTATGTCGATGATTTAATCACCGCGACCGGAATGGTTGAAGAAGCTGTACAACTACAAGAAGATTTAATTGCCTTGCTCAAAAGGGGCGGGTTTGAGCTTCAAAAGTTTTCAGCCAACCGTAGCGAGCTTCTGGAAAGAATTCCACCCACCTGTAAGGAGACTCAAGATTTGATTTCACTCGATACACATGATAGTGTCAACACCCTCGGCCTACTTTGGAACCCGTCAACAGACCATTTCCTAATAAGAAGCATTTCAAGAACAATAGATAACAAGATCCCTTCAAGGCACCCTATTACTAAACGTGAGGTCGCATCCATAGTTGCTTCTACACTTGATCCGTTGGGACTTATAAGCCCAGTTGTTATTACATATAAGGTGTTCTTGCAAGACTTATGGAGCTCTGGTTTGGGCTGGGATGATCCTTTCTCACACGAATTGCAGGGTAAGTGGCTCAGCCTAGTCAACATTCTACAACATTTGAACTACATTAGAATTGAGCGTCTTGTGGTTCCCCATCTCACTTCCAACATACAACTTCATGGATTTTGTGACGCTAGTCAAAGAGCATATGGAGCTTGCCTCTACATTCGTGCCATGGATGTTCACGGCACAATCACAAGCAAACTATTATGCACCAAATCAAGAGTGGCTCCAGTGAAACGGATCACTCTGCCCAGACTGGAACTCTGTGGAGCAGCATTACTCGCAAGATTAATTGAAAGGGTAGTTCCTGTTGTTGGACTCGACATCCATAGCATTCATTTATACACTGATTCTATGATTGTGCTCGCCTGGATAATGGGCACACCCACCCGCTTGAAGACCTTTGTAGCTAACAGTGTGTCTCAGATTCAGCAGCAGACAAACATGGAATCCTGGAGACATGTATCGACGCATGATAATCCAGCAGATCTAATCTCTAGGGGCGCAGATCCTGCAGCACTTTAGTCAACGCCATTGTGGTGGAAGGGCCCGAAGTGGCTCGAGGAACAGAATGAATTCTGGTTAAATTCAACTCCTAGAGACTTTCCTCAAGACCTACCTGAAGTACGACCAGTCACCTCACTGCTAACTATTACAGGGGTCTCCGAGGATGTAACCGAAAGATATTCCTCTTACAGTAAACTAGTCCGAATAGTTGCTTATTGCAAACACTTCGTCCTAAACTGTCGCAACCCTCAGCACAAATACATCACACCACTCTCTTCAACGGAGCTTGAAGAGGCAAGCCTGACCTGTATTAGACTGATTCAGCAGTTCAGCTACCCACATGAGATCGCAGCCTTAAGCAAGGGGAAGCCTATTTCCCACAAGAGCAAGATTTTATGTCTAAGCCCTTTTCTGGATGAAATACAAATTCTGCGAGTTGGAGGAAGACTTGTCAACTCAGACCTAGACTACGATAGGAAGCATCAAATAATCCTCCCTCCGAATCACCATTTTACTCATCTACTCATTCAATATGAGCACCACAGACTTCTCCACGCTGAGATTCAGCTGCTGCTCACATCCTTACGATCTAGGTACTGGATTCCTAGAGCAAGACAAACCATTCGATCAGTCATCCACATTTAAAGTTAAAAACTTCATTATTGTTCCGTATTGAATAGAGAAATAAGATGTACAATATTATAGGGCAGGATCCACCTTTCAATACTCCGTAATAAGATGGTAAAAAGTAGTTACAACCTGTTTAATGGGACCGGTTTCAACACATTTTAAGTGTCATCATCAGCCAATTAGCGAAGATCTTAAATAGTTATAGGCTTTAGATTTTGCTTGGTAAGCGTTATCATTTAAAGTTAAAAACTTCATTATTGTTCCGTATTGAATAGAGAAATAAGATGTACAATATTATAGGGCAGGATCCACCTTTCAATACTCCGTAATAAGATGGTAAAAAGTAGTTACAACCTGTTTAATGGGACCGGTTTCAACACATTTTAAGTGTCATCATCAGCCAATTAGCGAAGATCTTAAATAGTTATAGGCTTTAGATTTTGCTTGGTAAGCGTTATCATTTAAAGTTAAAAACTTCATTATTGTTCCGTATTGAATAGAGAAATAAGATGTACAATATTATAGGGCAGGATCCACCTTTCAATACTCCGTAATAAGATGGTAAAAAGTAGTTACAACCTGTTTAATGGGACCGGTTTCAACACATTTTAAGTGTCATCATCAGCCAATTAGCGAAGATCTTAAATAGTTATAGGCTTTAGATTTTGCTTGGTAAGCGTTATCATTTAAAGTTAAAAACTTCATTATTGTTCCGTATTGAATAGAGAAATAAGATGTACAATATTATAGGGCAGGATCCACCTTTCAATACTCCGTAATAAGATGGTAAAAAGTAGTTACAACCTGTTTAATGGGACCGGTTTCAACACATTTTAAGTGTCATCATCAGCCAATTAGCGAAGATCTTAAATAGTTATAGGCTTAAGGCAAAGAATGCAAGTCAACGCATGGGCCAACTGCCAAAGGCTTGCATCCAGATGTCTCGTCCATTCCTGTCCTCAGGTGTTGACTTTGCGGGGCCAGTTGATGTTAAAATAGGATCCAGGAAAGGTAAATCGATTTACAAATGCTATGTCGCGATATTCATTTGCTTCAGCACGAGAGCTGTACATATCGAACCTGTCACAGGTTTGACATCTCAGGCATTCATCGCAGCCCTCAGAAGATTCGTTTCCCATCGTGGACATATTCAAGATCTCTACAGTGATAATTCTACAACATTTGTTGGGGCTAACAAGGAACTGCAGCAAATGCTGAAGGACAAACAATTCAACAAGGAAATAAGCAATCATGCGGCAGCATCAAAATTCAAATGGCACTTCATTTCTGCACGTTCACAACACTTTGGCGGAATATGGGAGTTCGCAGTGAAAGCGATGAAGTTCCACTTCCATCGGGTAGTGGGTCAAACAGTTTTAACCTACGAAAAGTTGGTTACCTTATTCACGCAAATTGAAGCGTGCCTCAATTCTAGACCATTGTGTGCATTATCCGATGACCCTAGTGATCCTTCTATTCTCACACCTGGTCACTTTCTCATTGGAGCTCCACTCATGTCCATCCCTGACTCTGATATGACTGAATCTCATCCAAACAGACTGTCATGCTGGCAACACCTTCAGCAGATGCAGCAGCACTGGTGGCGTCGATGGTCCAAGGATTATCTTCACACTCTGTAACAGAGGAAGAAATGGTCCATGTCACATCCGAATCTTCAAGCAGGCACTCTTGTTCTGCTGAAGGAAGATCACCTGCCACCTTTGCAGTGGAAGATGGGCATTATTGAGCAGGTGTTTCCAGGAAAGGACAATTTAATAAGAGTTGCCGATGTCAGATGCAATTCCAATATCTTAAGGCGTGCTATCACGAAGCTGGTGCCCCTGCCTCCTTCTTAACCCTCTGTGCATATTGTCACATAGTTATGTTTTGAACAAGTTCAACGGGGCGGAGGATGTATAATATTAGAGTAATGTATATGTCAGTAGCCTGTAGGTAGCACCACTTCCCTTTGGTGTGATGCTCTTCTCTCTGGCACTACAAGATGCCCTCTGTATGTTCCCTGGCAGCGATGTTTTTTGTGGGTACCTCTGGACATAATGGACGAAGATGTTATGTTTACTTGAGTGTTAGTGGCAGCTTAGTCCTGCACCAATGTATTAACTACCTATACAGCATATATTGATTGTTCACATGACAATGCTAATATAGTTAGTCAAGTTTACCGTTGTTTATATTATCCCTTCTTGCATCCTGTGAGAGAACCAGCCTCATAGCAATACAGTCCACTTCACAATACTAAAATAATTATTTTCAAGTTTACTCACCATCGCTAATTTGACTGACCAAGTGCAACAGGCATGGAACTCCATCCCTCAAAATGATACACAGCACCTGTATGACACAATGCATGCACATTTGCATAATTTCATTCAAAATTGTGCTGACTACAGCAGTTATTAATGTGTGATATATTGGTGGTGTTTTCTTGCACATACTTGACCCTGTGACCTGGTAACTTTAATCAAATAAATATGTTGCCTAGACAATTGCCTAGCCTAAATTTAATTCCTCTAATGTCTTCTTGGAATTTCATTTCCTGCCAAAGTTGGAACAAGGCACCTGGAATTGATGACATACCCTCAGAATTACTGACTGAAGGGATTGGAATAATTTATCATGGGATATGTTTGATAAATTTCAAAGTTCCTTGAAAAAGTTTAAGAAAAAGCTAGGGAGACAAATGATAGGGAATCTGCCACCTGGGTGACAGCCCTAAATGCAGATCATGATTGAGTGATTGATTGAACCAGTATGGCAAGATTATTCCATTTAATGTGTAAGATGCATGTTACAGGAGAAGTGCCATGCAATTTTAGATAGAATGTTGTCATACCTAATCTCAAGAAATCAGATGCTGACAAGTGTGAAGACTATCCCACCATCAGTTTAGTATTTCATGCCTGCAAAATGTTAACACGTCTTATTTACAGAAGAATGGAAAGACAAGTTGAAGCTGAGATGGGAGAAGATCAGTTTGACTTCAGAAGAAATGTAGGAACACATGAAGCAATCCTGATTTTACATCTGCTGTTAGAGAATCAAATTAAGGAGGACAAGGCCCCATACATGGCATCCATAGATCTAGAAAAGGTATTCACTAATGATGATTGGAAGCTATTTGAGATTCTGAAATTGATCAGGGTCAGATGCCAAGAAAGAAGAATTATCTCAAAAACTGTACAAAAATCAGTCTGCAGTTATAAGAATTGAGGACTGTGAAAAAGAAGCAGCTATCCAGAAAGGGCAAGGTTGCAATTTGTCCCCTCTCCATTTTAGTGTTTATATAGAACAAGCGGCAAAGGAAATCAAAAAGGAATTTGGAAAGGAAATCGCAATCCAAGGAGAGGAGATCAAAACTCTGAGATTATCTGATGATATTGGTATTTTATTTGAGTCACCAGAAGATCTGGAGAAATTTTTGAATGGTATACACAGTCTTTCAGATGGAGTACAAGATGAAAATACATAAATTTTTTATTTATTTTTTTATTTTTAAGTAATAGAATGCAGTTGAAACAAAGTCAGATGATGCAGGAATTATTAGATGAGGAAATGAAATCTTAAAAGAAGTAGGTAAATATTGTTACTTATGTAGCAGAATATCCAATTAGGGCAGAAGAAAGGAGGACATAAAATGCAGGCTATCAAACTATAAGAAAAGAAACTTGCTCGCTTGAACATTGATGTTGGAATTAGAAAGTTGTTTTTGAAGACTTTCGTCTGGAGTGTGGAACTGTATGGAAGTGAAACATGGATGGTAACTAGCTCAGAAAAAAAAAAAAAGAACAGAAGCTTTTGAAAGGAGGTGTTACACAAAAATGCTGAAGGTGAGATGAGTAGATCAAATCACAAAAGAAGAGATACCGAATTGAATTGGTGAGAGGAGAATGATTTGGCAAAGTTTTGATTAGAAGAAGAGATAGAATGATAGAACACATCTTTAGACACTCAAAGCTTGTTCAGTTGGTTTTTGAGGAAATTGCAGGTGGTAAGAATGTTAGGGGTAGACCAAGGAATGAATATGACAAACAGATTAGAGTAAATGTAGGATGTAGTAGTTGTGTACAGGATATGGTGGAATGAATAGTAGGATGTAAAAAGGACAGAACATCAAAACAAATAGAAAGATTTATTGAAACACACACTGAAAACAAATAACAATATATGCCATTACATACCACATATGCCATTTAGTTGGTTTTGAATATAACACCTGACAGATGGTCACCATCACTTTCAGAGCATTCCTCCCGGTGGCGAACAAAAGCTTGCATCACCCACTCCAGCATGTCCAATGGGATCTCCTTTACAGCTGTACGTATCCTTTCCTTCAGTTCAACCACAGTATGAGGACATGTAACGTACACTTGACTTTTCAAGTATCCCCACAAGAAGAAATCAGGGGCAGTCAAATTGGGTGACCATGCTACCCAATGAATGTCGCCAAATCGGGAAACCAATCGACCAAGAAAATGACACCGCAAGACAGTCATGGACTGGCACGCCGTATGAGCTGTTGCCCCTTTCTGTTTGAACCATATGTTATCGTTCACCCTTGGAAGGAGGAAGTCATTTAACATTTCGATACAGCAATCGCTATTAACTGTTACTGCATGACCATGAAGATCCTCTAAAAATATGGACCGATGATGCCAAATGAAGCCACGCTGCACCACACCGTCACAGGCTCACAGTGCAGGGGTTACTCATGCAGCCAAAGAGGATTAAATGGCACCCAGTATCTGTGATTCTGTTTATTGACACCACCGTCTAGATGAAAATAAGCCTCCTCCAACATCAGTATGTTGTTTCTCATCTGCTAAGAGTTCCAGGAAACGTAACGCAAAGATTTGTCGGGCATCTTTGTCTTGTTCATTTAGTTTCTGTGCGACCTGCATGTTGTGCAGGTCATCATGGATGATGCGTTGCAGGGAACGGTCTGACATTATTAGCGCCAAGGCATGTCTGGCAGCAGAACGCCAAGGAATTCGGATAAGTGCTTGACAGGCCTCCTCCACTTGCTCTGGGGTCCTCTCTGTCTTTTATCATCCCAGGCTTTTCTTCTTTGCACACGATGCAGTAGTCCTGAATTGTTGCACCCACTGTACACTTGTCTGATGATCTGGGACTTTATGATGTCAGCCTAACTGAAAATGGCGACGAAAGAGTCGCTGAACAATGATGGAAGACTCGTTATTTTATGGCGAATGCTCAATGCTCTGAATTCCACAGGGCCATACTTATAGTACGCGAAACTTTTCTTGATCCCTGAGCTCCATAGTGCTGAATGGGAACTTGGGATCAAGAAACAGTTTGCATACTGTACAAATGGCAGTCCTTCCTCAATTCAGCGTACGCATAGTTAGTTCGTGCAGGTGCAACAGCAACGCCGTACTATGTGACTCAAATCAGGCTATTCATTCTGGTGGACCTTGCAGAAATTAAAAGGGTAGCACAGGATAGGATGACATGGAAGGCTGCATCAAACCAGTCTATGGACTGATGACCCAAACAACATCAACAACAATTTCAACAAGAATTTATACCATATTTGAAGAAATAACTCTTTTGTATCAATTTTGATGTGACAAGACTGTACAAAAGAGTGGTGTAATGACATGTCTGCAATTGCTCGCAACCTATTTCATCTCCTTTAACATGTCGACCACCCTTTTCTCTCAAAAGAAAATGGCCTCTTGGGCCAAACAGATACGCACTTCTCCTGAGATAACTATAGGGGTGGATGTAGTTTGTACTGTACTGTAATATTTCATAAAAATAAATAAAAGGTACAGTGGTTTTAAGATGGGCCTTTCTTACTAACTACCTCTAGTATGATTTTTTCATTGTACAGCGATGCTTATATCAGACTATGTGTATGTAAAATTTGCTGTAAGATGTTTCATAAGGTATAACTAACAGGCATTTAATTACCAGCACAAGTTCAAGAAAAAAAAAGTTGCTACTGAGTCATCCAATATATTCAGTATCACTGGCATCCTGAATTTTCTCACTTTGACTGTCATAAAATCATCTATAATGTTTGAGATATTTAACAATTCTGATACTAGTTCATGTTCTATCAAAAAACAGAAACACAATTCAATTTCTCGTCTCCTAAAATGCATCTTATACGGTTCTTTGTGAGGGACGGTTTATTAAAACCTCTCTCACCAGAATCTATGCTAATTGCGAAGGTCCACCAACACATGTCCTCCTTGCTCCCCTTTTTGTGCGGCCCTACTCTGACTTACCATTTGAGACAACACCAGCTTACATAAATAATGAAAGTGACAAATATGAATCCTCAAACCTCTTACTTGGAAGCTGGACTGTCTCTGCCAGTAATGAAGTGTGTGAACAAGACCATCACAGAAATGAAGGTATCAAATGATGAGCATGCAAGCTTTGTCAAAACCAACCACATTCCTCTCCATTCATTAAAGTGCAATTTTTGTGGGTGCATGTTTAATGTAAAAATTTGTACATAAAATGTAATCTGTGAAGTAGATTGTTAGTCAGGAAATAATTGAATACTCAGACACAATCAACAACTGATGTTGAGAAATTTGTTTGACACAGATGTGTACATTTTCATATAAATGAAGAGCAAAACAAGACCAGCCATTGTAAATGAACAGTACTGGCCCATTTAATAAATGTGTAAATTTATTTGTCAAGTATCACAATACAGTAAATATTAAATAAATTAACAAATAAATACATTTAAAAACATTCAACACTGTATAAGTATAACAAAGAAGTGGTTATAACATCATAGGAACACATTTCTTATAACAGTAAAAATTCAGGGAACATGTAACCTTAGCATCACAGTATCACACGACATCACAACGCACAATAATTCACATTCACAACAATTATTTGGACCTGAGTGATTCTTAATTTCAAATAAAAAAAGCATCGTAAGTTATCTTAGAAATAACATTTAATTACAAGTTAGGCATAACCTGACAGTGCTGTTGAAGATGGATAATGGGAGCGAATTTCTTGACAACGATCACGATCAATTTGAAGGCTCTTTCTCTTTACCATGATCTCCCGCTCTAGGTCTCCACGGACTTTAAATAAGCCACTCAGACCATCTTCAACTCGCCGAAGAGCTGCTTGCTGAGCAGCTACATTCTCTGTAATAGTTTTTACTTCATCCACCAACCTGCAAAAGAAAGCATTTTGAATACTTTTCTGCCACTTGAAAGGAAAACTTATTTAGCATCCTTTGCATAAAATAAGAAATTTAGTCCAATAACATTGCACAAAGAGAATATTTCTGTATATCCTCAGCAACTGAGAAAAACAATGAATTGCTTATTACAAGATAAACAAAAAAACATTGATGGTCCTTGTCCTACCAACCAGCTGCCGTTCAGCTTAAAGGCTTGTAGATTAAGAGATAATGTGTGGGCAGGGCAATGAATCCTTTTCACCATTATTCTTGATTCCCTAGACCTAGGCAGCTATCTTATGATGAGATAGCTCCTCATTAGTTCTCATGTACGCTGAGCGAACCTCGAACCATACTCGGATTCAGGTTACTCACCTGGTTAAGAATCAAACTCAGAGCCTCTAAGTAAGAGGCAGGCTCACTACCCTTAGGTCATGGGGCATGCTCATTAATACTACTGTATTATGAAGAGAGAAATTTTGTTTGTTTGTATATGGAGAGTAATTTCAGGAATGACTAAACCAATTTCTTTTGTTATAGTGGAAGCCATTTCTTTTCAGTTTTGACTCTTTCAAGAAATGGAAGCTTAGTCCTAGTGCAAGTAAAACAGAAGTGTCATGCTTCCATTTATATAAATGACTGGCTAACACAAAATTGAACATAAGCTTCTGCAATTGAGTTCTTAGTCATATCTGGTTTCCTAAATATCTAGGTGTAACCTTGAATTAACCATACCCGGGTGACTGGAGTGGAACACTAATGATGATGATGATGATGATGATGATGATGGTGATGATGAAACTTGGACTGCACTTTATCATTCAAGAAACATCTACTGAACTTACTAAGAAACTGAAAACTCAAAACAATATTCTGCAGAAATTGTGAAGGATAACTTGGGAATCTTCAGCAAGCACTCTACAACATTCTGCTCTTGATGTGGTTTATTCCAGTGCAGAGTATTGTTTTCCTATATGGCTTAATAGCCCATTTACCCGATATGTTAATACACAGCTAAGCAACAGCATGCGCCTTATTTTGGGTACAATCAGATTCATGCCAGTCTCTTGGCTCCCACTGCTCACAATAATAATACCACAGATCGAACGCCCTCTTAAGTGAGCACTGTAAAATATACAAAAAAACACCAACTATCGATACAAGAAGACATCTCTGTGCTCAATCTTCAAAGGTTGAAGTCAGGCCACCCACTGTTGTGTGATGCTGCTGGCATGCCTCACAACAACTTTAATGCTGTGGAAAATTGAAAAGACCATTGGGATCTTTAACAGAGACTTGTCCCTTCACAACATGTTTTCTGGTGTGCAAATTGCTAGTGGATTTCGTCTTCCGCACAGGCATGGGTCACTCTTAACCGAGTTCGGACAGGCTATGGAAGATGCAAGGACTCACTCTACAAGTGGAACTGCATAACAGCACCGGAAGGCGACTGTGGTGCCCCATGGTGGTGATTATTGTTTTAAGAGGAAGTAAAACTAGGCAACCATTCTCCGTATAACACTAATCAGAGAGAAAAATGGAAGGGATCCGACACTTCAAAAATTGAAGGTATCGGCGGAAGAAAGACAAGAGCCATGAAGGGCATACAATGAAAGACTCCGTAGGCCTCGAGTGCTCTAATACCGCCAGGGTCGGAAAAGAACAAGAGTTGACCAAGGGAGGTCAGACAGGATAGATGACAATAAGGAGCCTGGCACTAATAAGCAGAAGCAATGCTAGGACTCGGCTAAGGGCCCCATGGTTGCCAACCCAAGCTCCGAAGTTGAAAGCCCCTGGGGCCCCTTTTAGTCACCCCTTATGACAGGCAGGGGATACCGTGGGTGTTATTCTACCACCCCAACCCACAGGGGGTGTGCTGCACCATGGCAAACCATTGCTCACATCATCTGCAGCTGCAAGCTGCGTGCTCACTCAGGTAGCTGGGCTGATTTCTTGATTCCATCAGAGGTAGCGTTGGAGTGGATGGAAGGGCTGGACATCCTGATTTGAAATTGTTTTCTTGTCATTGTAATTTATTCAACTGTATATATGTAGATTTCATGTCATACACTTAATAAATAATAAAATATTAATAAATGAAATTTTGAAAAAGAAAACATTTAACAGATTATACCTAAAAAAGAAACATCTTAATTTATATATACATATTGACTGATATATATAACTGATATGAGTAAAGAACTGGAATCACAGATGCAGATTTTTGCATGTGATGTTATACTGTATAGAGTAATTTATGAGTTACAGGGTTGTGAGAGAGTGCAAAAAGACCTCAAAAATTAGAAAATGTTCAGTAATGTTTATAAGAGACAGAGGATAAGTTCTGAACCCTCAAAGATAAGGGTCTCAGACAATATATTATCTTGTTGGCATGTGGTATTAAAATATGACAGCTGTTATCTTGTAATGAATGCCTCAAGAGACAGATCTGGTTTGATCTTTTGAGTGACCCATGCATTTGGCTGCCTAAGGGATATGCAATATCCTTCTCCAACGCCAAAGCTCAAATGCATTAATATGCTTCCTATTTAATAGTCTCATCGTCATTGTAAAGTATTCGGTCTTGCGTCTGTTTTGCTGTTGTGACAAGGTGATACTGAAAATCATACAACGAAGATTAGAGATGCTGTGATTCATTGGAAAGGGGAAGGTGGAGGGGTCTCGGAGACAAGGGCAGCCATCATTGACATGGATACACTCCATCAAGTATAGTCCAGCTTTCACAACCATATGTAGCTATGGGAAAGACTTAATCATTCTGACTTTCATATGCAAAAATACATCTGAACACTTGAAGATCTTATCCAGGCTTTTGAATCCTGCTGTTTGAGCCACTTTCACTAATGGTTGATCACAACAAATAGAAACTATTAACTTCTTTGATTAACTCATTGTTTATCAGAATGTTTCATGGTAAACCTGTTGTCATGATTTTGGTCTTATTGATATTCTGGTACAGGCCCATGTTCTAACTCCTCTAACTTTCATTATGATGTACTCAGGGCACAGATTGAACAAGTAAGGTGAAAGTATACAGTCTTGTCTTATGCCTTTGCTAATGGAGAACCATTCTGTTTTACCATGCTCAGTTTTAACGATGCCTTCTTGTCCCAAGTAGAGATTACGCATCAGGACAATGAAATGTTCAAGTATGCCCATCTGTCTGAATACATTCCACATCTCATGACTTACGCTATCAAAGGCCTTTCTGTAATCAGTAAAGCACGTGTACTGCTCCTTTTGGTATTCCTTTGCTGTTTCCATCATCCAATACATGTCACTAATGATGTCTCTGGTTCATCTATCTCTTCGAAAACCAGTAGTGGATATTTCACACTCCATGTATGGTTATAATCTTTGTAGTATGATTTTCAGTATCACCTTGATGGCATGTGTTATTAGAGCTATTGTGTGTTAAGTTAGCTGGAGCAGTCCAACAGATCTCTCCTTTTCTTGGGGGGGGGGGGGAGTATGGGGATGAAAAAGGGACTGTTTCCGATCTGTGGGTCAAGTTGAGGTTAACCAAATCTGTTGACATATTACAGTTGAAATTTTAACAGATGTTTCTTCTGTTGCTAGCCATATTTCATCTGCATTTCCATCTGTTCCTGAGGCCTTTCATTATGCTAATAACTTTAGGACCAAGCTTGATAGCTGCAGTCGCTTAAGTGCGGCCAGTATCCAGTATTCGGGAGATAGTGGGTTCGAACCCCACTGTCGGCAGTCCTGAAGATGGTTTTCAGTGGTTTCCCATTTTCACGCCAGGCAAATGCTGGGGCTGTACCTTAATAAAGGCCACGGCCGCTTCCTTCCCACTCCTAGCCCTTTCCTGTCCCATCGTTGCCATAAGACCTATCTGTGTCGATGTGACATAAAGCAACTAGCAAAAATAACTTTAGGGACTTCATCTTCTAACACAAGAGATTCCATATCAAATTTAGTCTCTTTCAATGAATTGTCAGTTTTTATCTCTTGATTATACAGGTCCTCTGTATACTCTTTCCACCTCTGTTTGATCCCCTCACCATCATAAATCATTTTTCCATTAGCATCCTTGACCATTCCAATTCTTGATTGAAACTTCCTTCTTCAAGGTAGATACATGTTGGAAGACCTTTCTCATGTTGCCTTTTTTGTTTTCCTCTTCCAAGTCAGTACAGATGTTGTTATAGTACCGATGCTTATTTTGCAAACATTTTTCTGGAAATCTCCATTCAAGAGTCATGAGTTCCCTATCCTTCAGAAGTTTGACTTCCCTCCTTCTTTCTCTTCCATACCTGCTAACTTTTAGAAATAAAAAATAAAAAGATTTTTTTAATTCTTGGATTTCATCAAGTATATTGTGCCACAGTCTCAATAAAAAGGCATACATATCTATAGTTACAATGCAAATTGACCATTACATTTAAAATCTTAAACTAAAAAAACATAAAAATGATTACAAGAAAATGAACCTAATAATCATTCTCATTAATTTATGACACATACATATGAATAGTAACATTTACATAGATAAGTCAAGAAGTGACTACAACTTACCAAATGGTGAAAAATATACACATGTAGGAACAGAGATTGCTGTGTTTACTTGTTTAGCATTGAACTGGCAGCTAACTTTGCCCTCTTCAACGATGCACTGCCATACTGCTGCTCGTAACACTTTCCACTTAGACTTGATTTGACAACCAATAGCTTACTAAGATTTTCGTCATGATCAGAATTGTGTCCTCATCATTTTTTACCTGGCTGAACAATCTTTCACATTTGGCATTGCTGTGTGGGATTGTCAATATTGAGAGCATTACTTTTATGATTCTATCATATTTGAAACACCCATCTCCACCTCATATATCCCCTATAGCAGACCAAGAACAATCTACTCTTTCTTTTTGCACAACAGATTATAGTAAATCCTCCACTTGGAGAGCACAAAACTGGCACTGTAATGCATCCATTGCTTCTTGATCATCTTCATCATCTTTCACTGGCAATATAACAGGAAACTTGGAAACAAAATACTGTATGTCATTGAAGGAAGAAGGCTGCAAAGAATTTATCTGAGTTACTTCAGCATTAACAAAAACATCACTATTCAAATTTAATTTATGAATAATATAATCACAAACTGTGATAAAATAGTTCCTGATTTGCAAATAAAAGTTTTTCTTCTCCTCAGGTGCCAGATTTTCTACAAGATGAGATGTTGAGCAGCCGATTACTAAATCGTCATCAGATTTCTGATTCTCTCTCATGTGATAGACCACTTCTAAAACTATAGGATAATTTTTTTATAACCACTGGCTTAAAAAACCTACACAGGATGCCCTTCAACACAGCAGCCAGCATGGATCTTAGGACATGAATGTGAGGTGCTTGCAACTCAAGAACTTTATTAGTTTTCTCAAAAGTAGGAATGATAAATGCGAGAAATGAGCAAAATGCTTTATTAAAGTTTGAAGACAGAAAAAGAAATAGTCTCTTCTCTTGTGAAATTCTGGCAGTCAACTAGGCTCCTTTATTTTCTTCACAGATGGAGATAAACTACTCTCCACCTTCCTTTTTTCAGAAATAACAGAAGCTTGGTCTTGTGCTCTACTGACACAAGGACCACGTTCCATTTCTGTATCTTCATGTGCCCTTAGCTTGGGAATTTGGAAATACTTCAGAGATGTGTCTGTGCCAATGGACTGTTTTACTTCATCCTTTAAAAAACTCTGCAGTGGCTTCCACTCTGAAATCAATCTTTCCAAACATTTCCTTAAGGATAACCAGCATGTACACACATACTTTAATATTTTTCTAACATCAGTTTGTTACAAAGT
Source organism: Anabrus simplex (assembly GCF_040414725.1). Lineage (NCBI taxonomy): Eukaryota > Metazoa > Arthropoda > Insecta > Orthoptera > Tettigoniidae > Anabrus > Anabrus simplex. Next base: position 100,943,053 of record NC_090271.1, on the reverse strand, counting down.
TGATACATTTTGTAATGATCTTTTCTCTTCGAGCTTTTGTCTAAATAATAATAAATATCAGTTAGCATCTAATCAATTTTGACAGGAAGGGAGTCTGCACCCTTCATGGCAGACAAATTAATCAAATGACATGGGCATCCCATATTAATAATGTTTTCACACTGCTCTCTTAGTTAGGCAGCAACACCATTTTTTCTTCCCATCATAACAGGAGCATTATCTGCACTGAAAGCTATACAGTTTGCCATTGGAACGTCATATCTTTTCAGAACATCCAGGAGCAAATTAGCTATATTAATACCAGTAGAGTTGCCTTCCAAATTTTCCATGGATAGCAAACGATTTTCAGTCATCTTCAATTCTTTGTTGAAAAAAGAGACAATGATAGAATAGAGCTTACTATCTTTATCATTGCAACCATCAGTTGAAATCACAAAAGGTTCAGTCTTTAAAGTTTGAATCACCCTACCATCTGCGTCACGGGCCATTTAATTAATTATGGCAGATGTTTTTGTTCTAGCACACGCATACTTCTTCGCAATGTCAGAATCTGAGAACATCTTTCTGAACAATAGTCCTGCGTAATCAGAACAAGACAATGCAAGGTTATGTTCGACAATGAATGCCATGAACAAACATTCTGCTCAAGTGACTGCATCATCTTCCTTCCCGCCTTTTGTTCCTCTCGAGACAGCTAGCACTATCTTTGCGTTTTTGTGTGACACTGTGAGCTACAATATCAGTCTTCCCTCCATGCAAGATATTTATATCACACCAACACACAGAACAAAATGCATAATAGTTTCCTTTATTAGACTGTAAAATAAACAGAAATTCAGTTTTATAGGTATCCCTGAACACTTGGAGATAAGGTTTATTATGTTTTGTAGTCGGAATGTGAAGAGAAAATACCAGAAACTGTCACCGACATAATTAAAATACATTCAAGTCATTAAAGTTATGAACTAAGAATGAACATAAAAGCACTGAAATATGTGAAACTACCACATACAAAACAAATCAATATGTCTTGTACATTATTAACATACGACTTTGTCAGGGATAAAAGCACAGAACCGCAAGAAAAAACACGTGGCCTACAACTCCAATGAAACTATGCACAGAAACGAGCGTGCGAACCACACAATAAAAAACTAGCTCTTTTGTCCCGATTAATGAAGTCGCTAGAGGTCGCTAGTGCGCTCTACCTTCTCTGCCTTATAGGATGATTGCCGTCCTGAATTCCCTGCTGAACAGCACACACGCTGCTGTAGTAAGCGGGAAATACAATACATGAAGGCGACGGATGATACACTCGCCAAATAAAGCATCAAATAAATACGCTTGAAAATGAGGTCACATAAATTACACAAGCCCATAAGAATTCATCCTAGGTAAAGAGTATTGACCATACTGGAGGTTATATTGGTCAAAAATAGGAAGTAAAAATAAATCAAAAAACCAGAAGGCGAGTTAAAAAACGGAAAGTTTCTGGGTAAATCGGAAGGCTTGGCAGGTAAGCTCTTCACTATTTTTATATTTTCTGTTGTCATCCAATGTGATGTTCTTTTTTCCTCAGTCCTCGACAAGATTCTATTACATTCATCCTTAACGATGTCTTTAAATATTGTATGTCTTATGACTGAGGGTCGTCTGATATTCTTCTTCATCTTTGAGTAGTTCAGTCTGAATTCATCTGAAATTAGTAACGATCTTGAGGGCAACTGGCAGTCATGACTTCAGGACCCATTTTATGGTAAGCTTTCTGTGTTATCAAGTTGTACAGTAATTGTGTGTTGCATGTATCATAGGGTACGTTTGTTTGCACCTCGACTTATCATTTATTATCTTCTCATGATACACAATTTTTAATTCTTGTAACCTAAATTTTCAGCTATTATTTAATTCATTTCACTTCATAAATATTTATAGCTATACCCAGCAGCCTTCACTAGTTGTACAAAAGGAGCATTTTGAATAAAAATTATTTTTGTGTTACAGAACCTGAATCAGGAACAAAAAGTTATGATGATAGTGAAGCAAAAGAAAAACAAGAAGTTTTATCAATGAAGCAAGGATTGAACTTTAGGACACATATTTCCCCTTATTATGAGAAGCTATCCTGGCTGAAAATTGATCAACTAAGGAATTTACATACTGCGACACTAATTTTTCAACTTCTGAACGAATCTACACCTGAATACCTATCCTCACATTTCAACTTCCTCTCATCTATCCATGGACATAACACCAGATCAACTTCTACCCTTATGATACCGGTTAATCATTCATCTGTATACAGCCACTCTTTCCAAGTGTCTGGGGCAAGGCTATGGAACACACTCCCTGTCAGTATACGTAATAGCACTTCAACAGTCTCATTTAAACGGTCTCGTCGAGATTTCCTCTTAAATACGTGACCAGCTTGTATCAATGTTAGTGTGTATGAGTGCAAGTGTGATTTAGAACTATTTTTAGGTGATGTAGATAGGCTAGATAATATTAATCATTAAAAATAACAATTATAATCTGTTATAATATTACTCCATAAATTTAGGTAGCTCCTAGGGACTGTTAATGTTATTTTACCAAAGTATGTGATTATGTACTGTACGCAGTGGTTAAGTGTAAGAGAGGGCCGTGAGCCCTAACTTCGCCACATACAAAGGCATAAAATAAATAAATAAATAATAAATAAATTCCCTTTTTGAGAATATTGCAGTTAAGAAAACTTGTGCTAAATTTGCATAGACAAAGCTTAATGATTACTTCACAAACCTATAATGTTTGTAAAGGATGTACAATTGTATTATCTCGCATGGAGATATTTAAACAGAAATTTAGAATAATCAAAATAAAGATAGATATATATATATATATGTGCTTATGTTTAAAGTGGATGTTCTTTGCCAATAAAGTGTTTAATTACTTTTTAGAAACTTGTTTCAGCAAACATCTCTCATAATGGACATTTTTCCTCGGAACTGACAGTGTCTGCATCTGAGATCTGGAAAATGACAAGTAGGGAAAAGAGTAGAATTCAAGCCAGCAGAATTAAATACGTAAGAAGTATGTTAGGAAAGAAAGGAGAGACATATTGAGAAACGAAAATGTGAGAGAGGAGGTCAGAATGGGAAACCTAAATGAGAAAATTAATAGGATTAAACTAAGATGGTTTAGGCATGTAAGAAGGAGGGAGAAGAAAAGAATACCAAAAGAGATGATGGAGATGTTGTTTGAGGGAAAAAGAGCAAGAGCAGACCTAGAATAAGGTGAATTGATTCAAATAAAGAGGAGTGCAAGAAGAAGAAACATGGATTGGGACAAAATGATGAAAGACAAATGGTGGAAGGCAAGAAGAAGGAGGAGAAGCACCATAAATGCTCCAATCCAGCAGGAGCTGGATAAAGGGAAAGGAGAAGGATGGTGTTGATGCATCAGCTAATTCTTCTGATTTATGCCCTGAATTTGTGACAAAACAGATAAATCTTTCAACATGAAATTCATGTTTTGATAAATATCATCTGGCAGCTGGAAGGAAAGCCTGCATTCTGCCCGGACTTTGAGGTGTCTGCTTAAATGAGGCTAATTTAACAAGTGTCTTACATAAAATAAAATCGGTTGCGAGAAAAAATGACCATATAGGGAGGTGTCTGCTGAATAAGGGTGTCTGTTAGGACAGGTTGTTAAACTTAACCATAATAGGTATTTTATTTGATCCTGTATTGACTTGTCTAAATCTATTAAAGAAACTATTTAAAATATAGTGTTATATGGTTTTTTATTTCTTGATTTGACTTCACTGATGATGGAAATGCATATTTTTCCTGAAGCAGGTATGATAGAACAAATAATTTTCAATTGTTAAAAGTGTATTGACAAGGTGGACCCAACATAAACTATTTCAAATAATTTCTTTAATAGATGTGTTAGGACAGATTCGACTGTTTAAATATATGTGCAGTAGATTGACAACTCGGCCTACGTAATTACAATTGAGGAGCTATCTGACATTGAGATAGTTACACTGATGTAGAAAGCCAAGAATAACGGCCAAGAGGATTCATCATACTGACTATGTGTCACCTCATAATTTTGAATGTAGTAATGAAAATTCTCCAAAGTTTTCAAAGTCAGTAATCACTCAAAAATTAAGTCTTATTTGTGCATAATTCTATGTAATATATAACTGAATAGTTTCCCTTGATCTATGTATAAGTCAATTTCAACTTTATTATGAAAGAATTTTAGACAAAGAAATACTTACCCATATTGTGCACGATCTCGGCAATTTTCTGCACGAGGACGTAACATGCGATTAGATAGTCGAGTCTGAGCCACTTTTAGTGCCATATCTTGGTTTCTAATGGCTTGTCTTAAGCCTGCACGTAAGTTCTCTGTGTCTGATATACGACGAAGGACCTGAGAATAAGAAAGACAAGTTAAAATGTATTAGGAAATTCTAGAAATTCTAGAATTTTGATGACCATTATACACTGATATTAAATTACACATAATGAAACAAAGAACTGAAAAATGCTATGAGAGGAATAGGCAGTTATGTTTGTTATGTAGGGCCTATAGTATGTGGCAAAACAAATGACACAAATTTCCCTTGCAACAAAGTATTTAATTGTATATGATACTCATAGTTTGATATATTGTATTGTGAATTCAGTATTGTGTTAATTTCTGCAATTATAGTTCTCAGAACAGAGGAGAAGGTACCGAGTGGAGTGGCCATGTGTGTTAATGTGTACAAGGACTATGGAGACAAGCTCTGCATTTGGGAGACATGTGGGTTCAAACTCCACCATTGGCTGTCCTGAGAATGGCTTTCTTTGGTTTCCCATTTTCACTGCCAGGCAAATGGCAAGACAGTTCCTATTCATAGGCCACAGCCGATTCCTTCCACCTCCTTACCCAGTTTCATGGCATCCAGCCATAGAAACATACAACATAGTACCTCATCCCCAACCCTGTACCGGAAAATAGGACTAAGGGGCATACATACATACATACATACATACATACATACATACATACATACATACATACCGTACATAAATCGGCGACGGCCGCCGCTACTTATTTCAGAGGATACGTTTTTCTCCTGCAATTCTTCTTAAGTCTGTTGGCTCTGTGGAGATGTCACTGATGACCGATCAAGCCAATCTTTGCATGAAACATGTGGCCACACATCTAAAGGTGGGTGGAGGACACAGTTGGATCTGATGTACTTTCCGCTTTTCATGGATTTCGATTTCTTGTCTGCAGTGTGCCTGCTCAAAAAGTGAGACACCTTCTGTAGTAGCTTTGTGCCAAAGAACATGGTTTTGTGCAGTTGTTGCCCAAGTGTTAGCATTTATGTTGGTACTATTCATCTTCTTAAGCTGGTCTTTAAAATGTTTCAAAGGAACACCTTGAGACCTTTTGCCATGACAAATCTCACCATAGAGTTGTTTAGGCAGTCTGCTATCATTCATATGCTGGATGTGACCAACCCATCTAAGCCGATGAGTGATGATGAAGGTTTCTGTGCTGTTCATATGCACCTTGTCAATAACTGTGACATTGATTTATGTAGTCATCCCATTTGATGTTCATGATGGATCTAAGTTTCTGCTGATGGAAACATTCCAGTTTCTTTTTACATACATACATGCATGCATGCATACATACATACATACACACACATACATACACATACATACACACACACACACACACACACACATACATACATACATACATACATACATACATACATACATACATACATACATACATACATACATACATACATACATACATACATACATACATACATACATACATACATACATACATACATACATACATACAGTTTTAAGGAAATATCAAGAAAACAGATTATTAAAGGCCTGAGCAACTAACAAAACCCTGATGCACAACTCTTACCCTGAAAAGACACCTATAAGATGCCTACAAATAAACCTGCAACATTCAAGAGCAGCCCCACAAAATGTTGTACAACTATTCATGAAATTACAAATTGACATAGCATTCTTACAAGAACCTCACATCTTCAAGAACAAACCCATAGGAATTCCAACTAAAGATAAACTATTTTTCCCTGGAAGTACAAAATGGACTTGTATTGTCGTGCTAAACAATTCAATTGATGCTCTGATCATCAAACAGTTATCTGATGAAGATGCAACCGTAGTTGAAATCAGAAGAGGGTCCTTAAACCTGAAGCACTCTTAAGTATTTGCTACAAGTTAATGGAAAGAATGATTTACAACAGAATCTCAACCACAGCCTTCCAACACATACCAACTGAACATGCAGGATTCCATCCTAACCAAAGCTGCTGTGACCAGGTCTTGGCACTCACCAGCCACATTGAGAATGGATTTCAAGACAAGAAGAAGACCATCGCTGTTTTTGTGGACTTGACATCAGCTTATGACACAGTATGGCGACAAGGGATGATTTTGAAATTCTTGAAGATCATTCCCTGTAAGAACCTTGCAACACTGCTGAACAACATGCTATGCAATAGAGCATTCAAAATACATTTAAACGGCAATAAGAGTAAGCCCTGTTTACTAAACGATGGTTTACCCCAAGGATCAGTTCTTGCTCCTCTACTGTTCAGAACATCTTCAGGACTATCTCCACTTTTTTCCAGGCTTTAGAATGGCAAATATTTTAGTTCTCTTAGGCAAGGATGGAAGCCTACCACTTCTTAAGATGTCATTAAAGAACGTAACTAACCAGTGTAGAGTTCTAGGTCTACAATGTTTCAGGAATTCTGGATTTATCCCATCCACTCCTGCTGCTTTGCCTGGTTTTATTTCTTTTAGAGCTGTTGAGATTTCTGCAGTTGTGAATTCTCCTGAGAACTGGGGGGATGATTCAGTCGAGAATAGCCTGGTTTTTAGCTCTTTCTTGAGTTTTTTATTCATCTTTATTGACATTTTCTGGTGTTTTGGATATTTTGATGATTCTTTTAGCTACATCTACTGGAGATACCTCTGAGCTCTTATTAATATATTTGGGAGTACAACTTCCAAGTTTTCTAAGAAGAGTCCATACTTTTCTGCTTGAGTGTTGGAAATTCATGCTTGCTGTCACTGAGTTCCATTTATCTTTTCTGGCAGAATCTAGGCATTGCAATAATTCATCAGCAACTTCTGTTCTGTTGCTGTTCGGTATTCTTCGTAAAGCTCATCACATCTTCTATTCATCTGGGGATATATTCTTTTCTAAATCCTCTGGGAATGTGTTTCTTTGCTATGGAGCATGTTAAACTAACAAATCACTTATAGTTGTCCAGTTTGGTTGGAATCGACTGGATATTGTGATCCATCCCATTAGTAAATGCTTCCCAGTTTGCTCTTTCAAAATTCCAGTGAGGTACAGGTGTTGATCTTATTATTGGGACTTCAATGCCAATTTTTAGAAGAATTGGTCTATGCTGACTTCGGGGAAAATTGGTTAAGACTTTCCTGCTGCACTGTAAAGGTCTTCCATGCTCGTCCCTTGAAACAAAACAGAGGTCTGGGTTGGTGTCCTTCTCCCATCTTACTGAGTGAAATGAACCTCTCTCTTTTGCATCGTACACAAGAAAAACATCTTCTGTTTCAGACCATTCTAACACACCAAGACCATCTGAATTAATATCTCCATACCCCAAGGAAGTACTCCTATTGCTGAAATCTCCCATAATAGCTGCTGGATGATTTACATTCTTGATGGCTTCATTACACCGAGGTTAAGATGGTGGTTTGTAAATGTTTACTATTTCCAAATCTGCAACTTTAATCCTGGTGGTGAAAATGTTATCAGAGCTGATGTCAAGAATTTTTACTTGCTCAATATTATTTCGAACGTGCGTAGAGATGCCATAGTTTTTATGGAAGGTAGCTGCAACAAGATTGAATCCTGGTAGTTTACATCTAGTGTGAAGAAGAGTCGAACTGGTACTGTAGATATTTGTATAAATAAATTTGTAACCATGGTAATATCAGAATGTCAATCGACAGGAGAAAACGAAATCTTGAAAAGAGTTCTGTAGTATTACCTCATCTTTTAATCCATGGAATGCTGTGTACAAATTAGCAGTCAGAAAAATCAGACACACCTACACTCTGTCCACACTTGAGAAAACAGATAGAACCTGTACAACAGGTCTAGCTGACACAATGAATTATATAATGGATCACTTTACACCTGCAGATAATGATAAAACAGACGGTGAATACCACAGAAGTGTTAAAAACAAAATAATGCAACAACCTAACACAGATGATGACAGATCATTTACAAAAGAAGGAATAAGGGCAATAATTAAGAGTATGTATTGCATGAAAGCTCCAGGAGAGGATGGGATGACAAGCGATATAGTAATACATTTTTTTCACCATAGTACTCTTGTATATAACTGCACTGTACAACAAATGCCTAGAAACAGGGATATTTCCTAAAAATTGGAAAGAAGCCAAATCATCCCAATAATTAAGCCATGTAAAGAAAACTCAGAAGATGTAAGCAAATATTGACTACTCAAGTTATTCAATATAATGGCGAAGGTGTTGGAGAAACTGTTTATAAATAGATTAATGCATCACTTAAACTCGAATAATATGCTACACGAAAATCAATTCGGGTTCAGGCCTCAATCCAGCACAGTAGACCCAATTATGGCCATCAAGGACTACATAGAGGAGTCATTGAAAAATAAGGACAGCATCGCTATGATCAACTTGGAGTAGAAGGTGTCTTTGATAGATACTGGTGGCCTGGGATTCTTAACGCCTTAAAGGAATTTTGTTGTCCTAAGAACCTCTACAGCTTGATCAAAAGTTACTTAAATGAGAGAAGATGTATATTAACCATTAACAGCTTAGAGATAGAAAGGAATGTAAGCAGAGGATGCCCACAAGGATCTTCCTGTGGACCTGGTCTATGGAATGTTCAGTACAACTCATTATTAAAACTAATCTACAAGAAGGACACTAAAGTGATTGCTTTTGCAGATAATATCTTGGTCCTCATTAGAGGTGAAAACACACTGCAAACTTAAAACAAGGACAATATTTAAATGTTGAAAATATCCAGTTTGGCCAAAGTAAATGAACTATCTTTCAACATAAATAAAACTCAAGTAATGCTGGTGCCTAGAAAAAAGCCAGAAACCCACAGATTTTAAGCATATATCTCAACAATGACAAGATCAGACTAATTTAATGGAATATTTGTAGATATTAATCGACAGCAGGTTCACATTCAATAGTCATATACAACATATAGCTGAAAAGTCTACAAAAATTACACACATCTTGTCAAAGTCAGCTAAAATTAATTCGGGATTGAATTCCAATGTAATCAGTAACATTTACAAAGGAGTAACATTTCCATTACTCTCATATGGAGTTCCTATTTTGGTAGATGCCCCAAATACAAACCATAATGTCAACAAACCAAAACGAGTACAGAGGGTAGTAAATATTAAAGTTACCAAAGCCTTCAGAACGACGTCACGTGAAGCATTATGCATACTAGGTAGAATGACTCCAATTAATATTAAACTTTTGGAAATTGCAAATTATTCCAATATAATTAAAGGAAGAATTAAATGCATGAGAGATACCACTGAAATTGACTCTACAAAGAAGTATAAAAATTGGCCTCATCCAGCTGAAAACATAATAATACAAGACCAAAAGGAAGAAGTACTGTATACAGTCCAGCTGTATACACACAGCAGCAATACCGTGTCAGGTGTCGGGTCTGGAATAGCTATACATATATCAACTCTGAACTAACTCACCAACTTGGGTTCAAATTATATAATAGATGCTCAAACAATCAGGCTGAGCAAGTTGCGGTACTGAAGGCCCTTGAGAAGTTACAAGACATAGATAACATACATGAAAAATCTGCTGTAATACACACTGACAGTAAAATAATCTTGGATCTTTTATGAAACAACCGAAAGCACAATACAAAGTATTTTACGATATCTTCAGCAAGAAAACTGGATCATCTATTTTACATGGATCAACGCTCATGTTGGCAGTGAAGGAAATAAACTTGCAGACCATCTGACCAAATAAGCTGCAAACAACCTGGACTTAGAAGTAGTTTACAATCAAACACGTATCTGTACAATCAAATAAGACCTGAGGGAGGAAACTATTTGATTGTGGGAGAGCTAGTGGGAAAATACTACAAACAGAAGCATTAAAAAATCATACTTTCCTAATGTACGGAGTAGACTGAAAATTAAACTACACCTAAATCATCATATGACGGCTATGACAACAGGCCATGGGAAACTTGGTGAATACTTCTTTAGGTTCAAAATAACAGAAGATCCTTCATGAGTGTGTGGTGAAACAAATCATCAGACAGTTGACCATATTCTTTGGGAGAGTAACTTACTCAACTCTGAGAGAGGTGAACTTTGTTGAACCGGGCGAGTTGGCTGTGCAGTTAGGGGCACACAGTTGTGAGCTTGTATCCGGGAGATAGTGGATTTGATCTCCACTGTCGGCAGCCCTGAATATGGTTTTCCATGGTTTCCCATTTTCACACAAGGCAAATGTTGGGGCTTAATTAAGGCCACGGCCGCTTCCTTCCCACTCCTAGCCCTTTCCTGTCCCATCGTCACCATGAGACCTGTCTGTGTCGGTGCGACGTAAAGCCAAATATAAAAATTTACAAAAAAACATTGTTGAAGTGTTATAAACTCAGTAGGCCACTGGCCGGTGGAGAAATAAGAAGTTCTGGACAAACGCCTATATACAAGCATGTAGTATTACTTTCTGTAATGGAGCATAATGTTAATAAATTATTTAAAAAGATACATACATACATACATACATACATACATACATACATACATACATACATACATACATACATACATACAGAGGAGAAAATATTTAACATGGAACATTTTATTTATGGCCACATGGAGTGGAGCGTTAGAATGGGTCGAGTTTGCTTCGTGTTAAAGAACAGTAGTCTTATGTCAATGAAGGGCACCCAAGAACTGACACCACCAAACAAAAATCATAGACACTAGGCTGAGTGGCTCAGACGGTTAAGACGCTGGCTTTTTGAGCAAGTTCATTCTGGGCTCAGTCCACTGGTATTTGAAGGTATTGAAGCCCCAAGTTAGTAGATTTACTTCTACATAAAAAAAACCCCTGTGAGACACTTTGGTGTATCTGAAAACCATTCTTTTTAAGCAGTTAGCAGTACGTAAAACCAATAACATTATTATTAGAATCATAGACGACTTCTCCAACAGGTGTTATGTGTCGGGTCATGTAATATTGGACCCTTATTTTCTCGATGATGTTGCACAGAATCCAAAAACAGTGGACCAGTTAGTCTACAGAGACAGTAGTGACGCTAAGATGCTTGCACACACCTTCCCCCACAAAAAATTGAAAATGGGCCCCTCGCTTCCTGATAAGGAAAGTTACAAGTTTATTTATAGTACAAGGTTGTAGATTATTACAATGAACAGCAATGATGATAATAATAATAATAATAATAATAATAATAATAATAATAATAATAATAACAGAGGTACACCTGCTCCGTACATTTAAATTGAGTGCCTTTCAGAAGGCATCTGTAATGTGAACCTTGAACTGTGTATTAGAAGAAGTTTGAACTTTAATCATCAGATGTCTCTTCTATCGACTTATGGACTCCCTCTGGTGGGAGGATGGACAATTAATTTTCAAAGATATTTTTAGTTTCTAAGTTTAATAACCTGAAGAGTTTGTAGATTGTTTTTTGTGTTCTAAGGTTTTCTTTCAATGCTATTTTGGGGTGTCGACCCATGTGGATCTTTCGCCCCTACTGGCAACATATTGTATGAACCCGCATGTAATTGGAATGGTGGTAGTGTGGAATGTTATGTGTGAGGAAAGGAAGATTAAGAATGTCACAAACACCCAGCCCCCAGGCCAAGGATGTTAATCATTACAAGCTTAGCTGTACAGACACAACCGGAACAATTGGTCCCAGCTAACATTGACAAGACAAGTAAGTTCATACGATAAACACTCACTCTGCAATTATTACCGTACTGGGTTCCACATTCATCATTCTAATTCCCCGTTTTTTTCTCTTATCCAGTTACAGACAACTCATATTCCTCCCAGATTGAATATGCACCAATGGGTAGTTAATCAACAAGAATGACGGAATTTTCCAAAATATTTTTATCCGATAAGCAATGAAAGATATCAACAATATGTCTCCAAGTTACACGCTTCAACCTTAAGCATAACCATGCTTCTTTCGAAAGGAATATTCAAACTGATTCAAACCCTAACATGAACGACTTTAACCAAGATTCCGGTTTTGTAAGAATTCTTATGACTCAGGCGACCATAACAGTTGAAGAAACCCTAACTCACACAGTGATAAATTCTAGTCAATACAATTTGAGAAACCCCAATACACGCTGTGATCAATCCAATCCACAATTGGAAGTCTAGTCATTATAAAATAAGTTAATTCATTTTTCATAAATTCTGGCAAAGTTAATGCACATATTGTTCATACTGTACATATTGTAAACTATGTAAATAGCATAAGACAATTGTATTTAGTATTAAGTTAGTTTACTATAAGTTCCAATGTTTATAGTTTTAATTCTTGACCTTAAGATTATACAGGGTGAAGCGTAATTCGCGCACTCGGGCGTTGCAGCGTGACTCCTCACATGCCAGCAATAAAAAAATGTCTCTTACAAAATTTCGTCTTGCGAGTATATCCGGCAGAAAAACGACATTGAAAAGTAGTAATCTGGCAACACTGTAACCACATGCAGGGTAACTACCTCTGTCAGCAGAACTTAGTCGTACTGTACAGTTGGTGCAGTGGATAGAGTTTTGGGTTAGCATGCAGGAGGTCGAGTGGTCGATCCTGGGTTGAGGCGTATGTTTTTTTATTTCGTAAATGTAGTCCAGGTGGTATGGTATCTGGCATCTTAACCGTCAACAGCGATTGCAGTGGGTCCTCTAGAAACCATTTGCACTTACATACTATGATCCTAGAAATGGACGAACAATCGTTTTCATTGGTCAGCTTTGAAAGGCGCCTTTTCCACGTCGTGGGCGTGAATTTATTCGCACCACTTCATCTACTAGATGTGAAACCTGTTTGTTTCAGCTGTCTATTTCTTATTAGTCTAACCAGGTATTTGTTGTTTCAGCGTTACAAAATGTTGTAAATGTAGGATACATGTGACCTCAGAAACGGTGTCTTACTGTATTACAGTAGGTAATGTCAGATGGAAATTAGCAAATAAAAAATGCGCCGTCCGCCTCTGTGGTGTAATGGTTAGCGTGATTAGCTGCCACCCCCGGAGGCCCGGGTTCGATTCCCGGCTCTGCCACGAAATTTGAAAAGTGGTATGAGGCTGGAACGGGGTCCACTCAGCCTCGGGAGGTCAACTGAGTAGAGGTGGGTTCGATTCCCACCTCAGCCATCCTGGAAGTGGTTTTCCGTGGTTTCCCACTTCTCCTCCAGGCAAATGCCGGGATGGTACCTAACATAAGGCCATGGCCGCTTCCTTCCCTCTTCCTTGCCTATCCCTTCCAATCTTCCCATCCCTCCACAAGGCCCCTGCTCAGCATAGCAGGTGAGGCCGCCTGGGCGAGGTACTGGCCATTCTCCCCAGTTGTATCCCCGACCAAGAGTCTGAAGCTCCAGGACACTGCCCTTGAGGTGGTAGAGGTGGGATCCCTTGCTGTGTCCGAGGGAAAAAGCCGACCCTGGAGGGTAAACAGATGATGATGATGATGATGATGATGATGATGAAAAATGCGCCTCAACCCAGGATCGAATCATCGACCTCCTGCATGCCAACAAAAAACTCTACCCACTGCACTAACTGTACAGCACGACAAGAACGTGCTGACAGCGGTAGTTACCCTACATATGGTTACAGTGTTGCCAGATTGCTACTCTTCAACGTCCGTTTTCTACCGGATATACTCGCAAGACGAAATTTTGTAAGAGACATTTTTTTATTGCTGGCATGTGAGGAGTCGTGCTGCGACGCCCGAGTGCGCGAATTACGCTTTACCCTGTATAGGCTGAAGATGCCCATAACTAGGGCGAAACATGTCCCTAACTGGTGTTTTTAATTCTTGTAGAATTTAAACACTAAAAATATATATTTGTATTGAAAAGGTGGACACAATAATTTTAATCTTGAAAGAGTTTACTTATTGTATCTTCAATATCGAATAAAATGAGATTAGTTACTTGTAACTTGTAATTTAGACATCTTCCAAACTAGAAAAAAAAAAAATGAGAAATGTTGATCTGGAAGAGTACAGATGGTGAAATTAGAGAAATGGTTAAAGCTTGTGTAAATCTTGTTTGGTAAGTAAGCCCATGTTGGTCCTTCCCCGCGGTGTTGGGGGCAATGCGTCCGCCTGTCATCTGGTGGCCCCAGGTTCGATTCCCGGCTGGGTCAGATGTTTTTAATTGTAATGATTAATTCCCCTGACCTGGAGAGTGCGTGTTTGTGTCATCCTTAACATTCCTTTCCTCAAATTCAACACATTACACTTCCGCCATTACATAATACATGCAGTTTACTCACATATGGTGCCAGTGGGGGCAAAAGATCTACATAGGTCGACGCCCCGAACAAATAACATTTAAAAAAAGAAGCCCATGTTGTCTACTAAGCTAGGGCAATTGTCATCTCATCAAGCATCTCGCCCTATGGAGTGCTTATACATAGATTATGTCGGACCCTTCCCTCAGTATAATGGGGACAGGAACAAATTCATCCTTGTGTTTGTAGATGGTTTCACACAGTTTTTATGGCTATTTCTGACTAAGATGACCACTGCTCAATCCACTATTTCTTGCCTTAATACTATTTTTGCATCTTTTGGTTTTTGCCAATATATAACCTCTGATAATGCCAAAGCATTCACCTCTAATTTATTTTGCAAATTCTGGTAACATGTAACAACGTTAGCCTATTATACACAACCATCTCTAATTGAGCGGGTTAACCATAACCTTCAATCTGCATTGATCGCTTTTCATCATGAAGACCATTCTCAGTGGAACACTTCACTGCATTGGCTATCTTTTGCATTCAACTCGGTGCTTCACGAGTCACACAAGTTTCACCCGCATCTCTTATGTTTAAGTTCGTTCTGAACACACCCTGTTGTCCAATTTGTGGTCAATTAATGAGATTCTGCCAGAGACAATAGACCCTGATAATATCAGGGATCAGGGATCTGTCCAGAATTCTGAAATGGTCTGCTACAGAAATAAACAGCATGCATAGAAAAACGAGAACTTTGCTCACCACCTATAGATTACATCATCCAAATTCATGCATGGATAGGGTCACTCTTCCATGAAAATCGGGAGGCCAAAGAGTACTAGATCTTCAAGTCATGCTCCTGAATCAGATAAAGAACCTAAGAAGATATTTCTATAAAAAAGCAAGAATACGACCTTCTCCATAAAGCTGTAGTACTTGCTGACAAGTACACTATACTTGTATCCATATAATGTCTCTGACCCTCATACAAGTCACCAAGTATCCCTGCAGGAGAAAGAAAGGACCTGGAGAGAGAAGACCCTCCACGGAAAATACTACAGCAATGTAAACCAGCAGAGCATAGACAAGAAGGTGTCATGCATGTGGTTACAATGTGAACGCTTGTTTGGGGAGACAGAGGGATTTGCAGTTGCTATATAAGACCAAATAATAGCTAAAAACAATTACACAAAGTACATCATCAAAGACACCAGCATACTATCCGACAAATGCAGATGATGCTCCGTTCATCTCGAGACCATTGACCATATCACAGGGGGCTGCCCAGTACTTGCCTCTGTAGAACACACGAGACACCACATTCATGTCTTGGGAATTATACACCAGGCACTTGCTCAGGAAAACCAATTAACTTAGAAGTATATCCCTTATTACAAGTACAATCCAATGCCACTCCTAGAGAACGAGTCGATTAAGCATTATTGGGACACTGCTGTAGTGACAGACAAAACAGTCAACCATAACAGACCAGACATCATACTGGTAAACAAGAAAACTGGGAAAACTTTCATTATTGACATTGCAATCCCCAATGACACCAACATTGACAGGAAGTACCATGAAAATCTGCAAGTACAAGGAACTTGCAGAAGAGATCGAAGATCTGGAAGATGAAACTTGTACGGATAGTCCCTGTGATTCTGTCGGTCAACGGTCTCATTCCACACACACACACTTCACAAGAGTCTGCAAGAACTGGTACTTCCACCGAACATCTACAAAATTATGAAACACTCTGTCCTCCTGTCAACATGCAACATTTTGCGATCGTTCCTGTTCCTCTCGCAAGAATGAAGATCCCGTGATCTAGAGTTTTGTATAAGCCTGTACATCAATGTTTGTATTATAATGTGTAAATACTTTAATTACTGTAAGGCACTTGGTGCATCCCGTGCCCCGTTACTACCCATATTTCCTGTGGAGAAGTGTACTAATAATAATAATTTACACAATTTAGTTTTTGAATCCAAAGGAATTAAAATAATACATTTATGTGGTATGAACACACACATACACAAAACAAATGCATTTTCCAGTTATAGCAACCAAAACACGCTGACCGTCACAATATTAAGAAATAATAAGTTCCTAGGACCAAATAATTTACTACTATTTATAACTCAACCGTCCATCGTAGGCATACATAGTTACACTGACTGCTGAGAGTTATACACAGGCTCAAAACTTCAAAATTTAGAGTTTAGATAAGGAGGATGTCTTTGTTATCGCATCTTCGCTGACTACTGGGTTTTCAGAACTGGCTAATTACTTCAAAAGCCTTGTTGTTTGTTGTGAGTGGCAGCAAGGGATGGTTATTATTGGAACAGGTTGGGAAACCCATATTCTTTCAGAAATAACTACCGTACTCATATTGATGAAAGAAGCCCTTCACTACAATGGCCCATGTTTGGAATAACCCTCCGTAATACAAGTAATACTGTGTTGTGTGTTGTAGCTTTATCAATATGTAAAATCACTATTCAGTCACTGAATTAAGAAACAGTCATGGCCCCTCAAAAGCCATGAGCATCCCCTCCCGCTCCGTGGAATCCGCTGGGTCTTTATCACCGCCACTGTACAGTGACCTCATTACCACCCCCGTTCATGTGGGATATGCACTGCTTTTGTCAGGCTAGAAACTTACCCCTCCAATGACAATGGATGCAGCAAGATAGTGCAACAGCCCCCACTGTGGAGGAGGCACTTATCCTTCTGTACTGACACTGTGGAAATCACCAAATTTCTTATGGAACTCCATTCGTATACCCTTCCTGTTCCCCAAATTTCACAGCCCCAAATGCTTACCTATGGGGCATGTTGAAGGAATTAGTTTTCAAGACAAATGACCCATCTATGAATATTCCTGAATTACAGGAGAAGATAATGTCCTCTTTTTGGTATCCTTACAGCAACCTTTGTGCTTCAACATGTTCAATCATCTTCAGAAATGTTATGAACGATGTGTGATACGTTATGGTGCACATTTTGAACACATACTCTACCAATGCAATGAAATGACCTTTCAATGTCAATTGTTTTGTCACATATGGTAGATCCACAGAAGGTATATGACAAGAGTACCAAGGGAAAGGAGGTTTGCCTTACAGGAGAGTTACGAGATTAAGGGTAGGTTGTTGCAAGCAATCAAAGGAACAGTAAACTCACAATTTAACAGACTATTAGGAGCTAATAGTTGTCTGTAAAATTGAAATTCCATTCAATCATGAATCTTCGTATTTGTATTCAAAATAGAAGACTTTCAGTACTGTTAAGATACTTTAAACGAAGGGGCTGCCTGGCCGAGGCGGTAAAGGCGTGCTCGGTTCGCCCGGAAGGACGTAGGTTCGAATCCCCGTCAGGAAGTCGTAAAATTTAAGAAACTAGATTTCCACTTCCGGAGGTGCACATGGCCCTGAGGTTCACTCAGCCTACACCAAAAATGAGTACCAGGTTAATTCCTGGGGGCAAAGGCAGCCGGGCATAGAGCTAACCACTCTACCCCATCAAGTGCCGAGGTTGCGGACAGTGGAAGCCTTTACCTTCCACTCCTCCAAGGGCCTTCATGGCCTGTACGGAGATGACCTTGCTTTGCGTTGCTTTCCTTTACTTTAAAGGAAGCCATTTTATATGTGGATTCAGCTTGACAAATGCCTTAAATTTCAGTGCTTTCCACTTATACACTGTTTCTTAATAATTATTGACCAAAATTGTTGAAAATGTTTGTAATAAGGAGTTGCCTCTGGATCTGATGAGGCATATATTAACTACTGACAATTTGGCACGAGCTGAAACTGTTTCTTCAACATTATCATTGTGGCAGTATTAACACTAGGTTTACCGCAGCGGTCAAAATGACCTTTTCAGTTTTGTTTTCTCTATCACTCTCGTTATACGGTTAGAACATACAAACCCTTTGGTGGCTTTTATTGATATTAAGTGTACTTTTTGGCATATAGCTTCTCAAACCCGTAACTCCTTTCTAGTTAGCGCTATGAGTTCATATACCTACTTTTACCGGACGGTCATTTTGACCGGTATTGCAATAGCTACCCCATCAGACTTTTGTAGCATTCATTTAGAACGGGATATCATTCTAACAAGCTGTTACAGTGTACTTTATTGCCATAGTATCGAATAGAACTTATTGTTGTGCTGCAATGGGACAGCTGTTGGCTCCTTTCAAACAATGATACAACTACACTGACAGGAAAATACAGTCAGTATTTGTTCAGTAATGAAAGGTGAGCAATCGTAACGAGCAGTCAAACGCCGTGTTCACTCAGTACAAAATTCAAACATGATTTCCCGATTGTTTGTAATTACTCCAAAGAAACATATTCTCGCGTAGTCTGCAAATGGATGCCGAAATTCTGAAGCATAAGCATATAATTTCCCCATCACAATCAAGCGATGAAGCTGGGACTGATTTAGACCTCAGTAATTTCGAAGAGGTGTATAACTTGACAGCCGGCCCCGTGGTGTAGGGGTAGCGTGCGTGCCTCTTACCCGGAGGACCCGGGTTCGATTCCCAGCCAGGTCAGGGATTTTTACCTCGACCTGAGGGCTGGTTCGAAGTCCACTCAGCCTACATGATTAGAATTGAGGAGCTATCTGACGGTGAGATAGCGGTCCCGGTGTAGAAAGCCAAGAATAACGTCCGAGATGATTTGTCGTGCTGACCACACGACACCTTATAATCTGCAGGCCTTCGGGCTGAACAGCGGTCGCTTGGTAGACCAAGGCCCTTCAAGGGCTGTAGTGCCATGGGGTTTGGTTTGGTTTTGTATAACTTGACAAACGGAAATAGTTCGGATAGTGATTCTAGTTGCGTCGAGCCTGAAGAATTACCATGTGAACATGAAATCACACAGCAGTCTTCGACCTCATAGGTTAGGGAACTACCCGCCAAATGGCGATGCACACACACTAGCAAAGCAGCTGATGACAATGGTAAGCCTATTTGAAGTTAGTCATTTTGTATTTATGTAATTCTGTGAACAGTGTAAGTAAGTTTGGTATTATATTTTGAAGGTAAAGGAAACACTAAGGAAGGTAAAGAAATTACTAGCAAGGAGCACGATATCAACTACAGAAGGCCGAGCATACGCTGTGGTAAGTCAAAATACGGGCATGGTCAGCACATGACGGTCGGCGAGGAAAAAGTCGCTTTGGATGGAACAGTGTGGACTCTTGTTGATCTCCAAAACCTGCCAGGCCGTCGAGGAAGTAAAATATACTGAGGGAAGTCCGAGGTCCCACAAGACAAGCAAAACGCCACATTGAAGGAACTTGTGCCGCTACAGCTTGTCGTCTTTTTCTTGACGAATCCAAGCTGCGCCACATCGAATGATATACTGCGGTTGGAGCCCGCGAAGTTCTGAACAATCCTGAGGGAACACTTTCTTTGGAAGAATTGGACGCTGACATTGGTATTTTATACGCACGCGGAACTTTTGGAGCTGTCACGAACGTTCTCGATCTGTGGTCACAGAAGTGGGGTCCTGGAATTTTCTCCCAAACTATGGCACGAAACCATTTTCCGGATATCATGAGGTTTCTTCGATTCAATGAAAAATCTACCAGCAGGGATCACCTGAAAATTGATAGATTGGCACTTGTATCTGTTGTGGGGGATAAGTTTATACCTAATTTTACTATTTGCTTCAGACCAAGTGAGAACATTACCGTGGATGAACAGCTCTTTCCATCGAAAGCTGCCCATTTATTCAGTATATGGCCAATAAACCAGAAAAGTGTGGTATGAAATTTTGGTTGGCTGTCGATGTGGAAGCCAAGTATCTTGTAAACGGTATTCCCTATCATGGAAAAGATGAAACGCGACCCACCGATCAAATCCTAAGTGAACACGTAGTATTGCGTCTTGCTAAGTTTTTCATCAATCAGGGAAGAAGTGTGCAAAGGAAACAAGATTATTGAAAGGTGTGCAATCTGTAGAAAACTGGTCTGTGGTTAAGTTCACTTCAAAGGTGACCAAGCAAAGTGTGTGTACAGTGCAAAAAATAAGTTGAAAAGCAGAAAGTGACATTCTGCCTTAGTAGTGTACTTATTTGTATATTTATTTATTTATTTATTCACTATAGTGTTTACAAGTCATGCATGATAAAAATTAAATTATGGTCTATGATGTTTTTATACTCAATTCGAACCTTTTCCTGGCACCAATATCCTCAAGAAACGAATACGTGCCACTATCGGTCAAAATGACCGCTTCGGTAAAAGTAGGTAGAAAGAATGTTTGGTAATCCTAGTGTTAAGACAGCAGTGGGAATTGACTGAAATTTCTTAATTTAATTTTTTTTTTTTTTTTTTTTTTTTTTTTTTTTTTTTTTTTTTTTTTTTTTTTTTTTTGTATAAGATTTTATTTTGTTTAGACCTTTGGAATTGGAAAAATTCTGTTTTAGAAACTTTTTTTATGTGTTGTATCAAAATTATAATTTATCTGTAAATTTTAATATTATGTTTTTTGTTGTCAAAATTTGCAAAACGGCGTGTATTTAGACGTGAAGTTCTAGAAGCAAGTTTCCTGTTGTATAAACAAAGACCTTTTCTCAAACATTTGTCAACAAGAATGAAGAGACTTCTGATTGGAGAAAATAAGAGTTAATGTAATTGGTGAATGTGAAAGTCAAGGGTAAATCCTGTTTTCTGATGGGTTCTCTTTGGTGGCTGCACTATTTCCTGTTTCTCAATCTTACCCTGCTCCTTTGGTAGGAGCAAGGTAGCATCTGGGTCTTTGATCATCTGACCATCTTAGTGAGCGGACGTGCTCTTCTCTTGGTCCGCTCGTGGGAAACCCGGTCTCAGGGTAAGCACCGTTTTTACGTTTATTTCGGTTTTCAAATTCATTTAAATGTAATAATTTCCTTTTCATGCACAGGAGTTTATCCTCGAAATTCACGTTCACCACTAAATTTGTCTAAATGACTTAGCTTTACAGCTAAGGTCTTGTACCTTTGTTGCGGAGGCAATACCCTCTTTTTTTTTTTTTTTTTTTTTAGCTTTGTAACTAATAATGTAATTAACTTATCCCTCGGGTGTGCCCCCCTGTATTTTTGTGTCACCTTACGTAAGTATGGAAAATCTATGCTCACTACCTGAAGTGTTTTAGGTAGTGATGCAAGTGTTCTGTACCTCAGTGTTTGATCTTCTTTCTACTTTTGTGTAGATTGCGATTAGCCCTCATTCAATCATCATGTATCATTGGAAATTTTCTTTCAATTCAAATTCTTTTATTAAATTTCTTGTAATGAACTGTGCATGTCCGCAGACGCAGTTAAAACACCTTAATTTTCCTTTATAAAAGTATTTCTATTTTCAGTTTTGATTTGTTCCTTTCTATTATGAGTTTTGATTTCCTTTCTGAGTTTTGATTTGTTTCCTTTTTCTTAAAATAAATATGTGTAATCCAAGGCAATTACCCTGTATGGTTTTTTTCTTCGCAAAAGGCAACGTTCCATTACCTCTCAGGGTTCCATGCCGCTTTCCACATCCATCTATAGTTGTCATGTTCCTTAACCTCTTGTTTACATTTTGTGCTGCAACACTTTTGTTGAACTTTAAGTTGTCTCTTAATGTGTTTAAAATTTTCATAATTTTTTTTTTTTTTTTTTTTTTTTTTGTGTAATCAAGCCGTCATGGTTATAATCATCATCATCATCTTTGTCATCGTCAGTTTTCTGACTGCCCCTCAGAACAGCTTCAGCAATCTCCTCCTGGCTCTGAATTTGGTAGCCTTCACTGATGTCTAGACATTTTACAATGTCATTCTCACTGATCAAAGTTTCACAAAAACCAGAGTTCTGGTTCTTATCTACTCAACAATTAAGTTTTTCAAATTTTTTATTATCTGAATTTATTTACTGATTAACCTCCAGGCTCTCGCACCTATAAAAGTCTTGAAAGAGCTCGCACTGCGGCAATTGGACCGCAAAAGAAAAGTTGGCAATTTTTCCATGTTAAAACATTTTATTATGGTGTAAATTGGATAAATGACAAAAGGCACATATTAGGCAGATGTGAAAGTATGTTTAATTAATTAATGCGCTAGAAAGAGTAGTAAAATAAAAACAGAATAATAAAACAAGAATAAGTCGTTCAAACAAGAAAAATATAAACGTGATTCAGCTTCACAAGGAACCTGTTGAACTATACACAATTCACAACAAAGTAAAATCAATATTGCAATGAAACGTCTCATTCCTGAATTAAAACAATGAAAAAGTACAATGTCATAGAAGAATTACTCGTAAGATTCTCTCTCGGTATTACTGTCACACTTCTCACAGGTAACTCGACGTTGGCATTTGAGGATTTGTCTCTTCCTTGTATTTTGATAGAGAAGCAAAAATTTCCTTAACCCACATGCACCCACCTGCCCTTTACTCTGACATTGCTAGGAATCCGCCAACTTTTTAGTATGCAACCTGGGTGTTGCAAGCTTTCGGTTAAAACAGTATAGTGGGTGATCGACTGCGCGTATTATCATGGGACCTGTTTTGTATTATTGAGAAATTCCACACTATTGCTTATGACACAAAAAACAGAACAATACAGAAATATAACGCATAAAAAATCCCTTTGAAATCTTAAATTTTTCATTAACTTATCTCACCTTGGAAGTCCATTAGTGTGTGTTATGGCCTTAATTATACGACACAAGCCTAACATTTGTCTGATTTTGAAATAAGGAAATAATAGGAAATCAATACGACATGAGCCTAACATTTTCCTGATTTGGAAATAAGGAACTAATGGGAAACAAATCATGAGTAAGTGAATGATGAGTTTGGAACCTATATCCCAAATACGAACTTACAGCCGTATGTTTCACTCGGTGTATTATTATTATTATTATTATTATTATTATTAAGATTCAGTCTGAGGATCAGTGGTAAAGTATTCACATCCAGGTACCAAGATCGTAGATTCAAATCCGGCAGTCGCAATCGGATCGTGAGGGGGCGGGAGAAAGTTCATTCGGTATTCCATGTCGTACGATATTACTATGCGAAAGATCTCTGGTGATATATTTCGTGTTCATTCATGCACAGGATCACTAATAACTTCTTCCTCACTAACACTGCTGAAATCAGAGCCTAAAACATCAAATATGCTTTGAATTTAGCTATTACTGAGCATTTCATGCGAGCAAGCAATTTCCTTCTCAGCAATCTTGTCAACAACTGAATACAGATTTCTCAATCGATATTTTAATCAATTCCCTTTGCCAAAGAAGCATATCAGAGCACTCTGGTGACACTTTGAGACACCAAGAACAGATATCAATTATAAATGTTTCCGAAAAAAACCAACAGATGTCACAAATGTCTCCAATATGCGACCTTGCATCCCGGCGTACCAGTCCGCTTGTGGAGTCCTGGCCCAGCCGCTCGAGCGTCCACCAGTCCGCTTACGGGTGCATAGGGGTTAATAAGACTAGATATTTTTGCCCTATACTTCAAGTTTTCCTCCACAAGGCTCATAACTAATTTATAGAAGCCTCTTCTCTGGCAAAATTTTGTAGGAATTGATGGCTGCAATATAAAGTTTACATAAAACATTACCATCTTTCTTTTTTTCTAGAGGAGTTATATGTTGAAGAAAGCAAGTCAACAGTGTCAACACCTCTCTTTGTTGAATTGTAGTCAGTAATCTACAAGGATTTGTTTGTTTCATGATCCAGCTCATTAGTACCATGCATTGAAGACAATAAAATCACAGCCTTCTTCTTCTTGTTGATGAAAGACACTAAACTGGAAGCCAAATATACTCAACTAAACTTCAAGCAATTCGTCCTGGGGGAATATGGTATCTCTTTTCTTATTTTGCTTCAAGGTTCCCAAGGTAATTAGCCCATTTTCCAACAAGTGTTTGCCCAAAGGATAACTGCTGAAGTAGTTATCAATGGTTACATTGTTGAAATTAGCACGAAGATTCATCATACTGGTCACATCAGAGCCTAAATATTCTGGGCTATTAGCACGGTTTTCTTTCCTGATAGAAATCAAAATCATGTCAGAGGATCATTCAGAATTTCCGCATCCTTCTGTTCATCTGAAACTCTTGAAGAGTCCGCAAAATTTCATCGGGATCTGAGACTGAGTAATGCTATTTCTAAACCAAGAAAGAACACAAGCTGTGGGTCGAATAAATGATCATTCAGTGATGCAAGATACCACTTGCAATATCTCACTCATGTGGCTGGATCAGCAGATTTTAAACAATGGGTTCGTGTAAATCTGTACGGTTTGATGTGTAACAGTTTTGTAGCTCTGTGTGTACATAGAAGAAACCAAAATCCCTACTTATGCTAATTTTGTGAGTGATTTATTCAGTGACCATTCAAGATTTGCATTGAAGAAATGAACTACTGGCTTAGTGCTTAATAAAAAACAGCTCCTGATTGATAACTGTTTCAGAAATGGTTAGTTAGTTAGGAAGGATACCACTATTCAACGCTACTTACTCGAAACTGCTAAGACTTCACATTTGCACAGTATTTTTAAAATATGGTTATTTTTTGAACTGCTGAAGTTTGCATGAGTGTTGAGTAGGTGTTGAGACTATCAACATATCTGAATATTACGAGCAGCATACCAACATTTTCTGCTGCTACAAACCAGGAAAAATGTTTACAGAGATGTACAAAATGATGAAGAGAGTTTATGGTGATTTGCCAAAACCAAAGAAAGTGGTTTAAGTAATGTTGAAAGTGAAAGTGGATTCGGTGGTCTTATTTGTGCACCTTGAATTCCTACTTGAGGGTCAAAGGGTAAACTACTGATAAAATCTCAGGAGACTTATGGAGAAATAAGTCTTGGAGCTTCCACCATGCATGTTGATTTGTAAATTCTGGATGAACATAAAGACAATTGTGCTTCTCCATTCACGCTTCTCACCTGATCTATCCCTGAAGAGATCAAACTGAAATCACAGACAGAACTGAGCATGATTCTGCAAATAGCCTACCAGGACTGATTACAGACATAGAAACACTGTTGGAAGTGTTATATGAACCCATTCACATCATATGATGAGCTGTGATCGCACGCAGTGTTTTAGTGCATGAATCAAATTATGAGCTCAGCTCACAATGACACATGCCTTGCTTATCTTCATATATTAGCATTCATTTGCAATATAATTTCTAATATCACACACTGTAGGGAACTAGAGGCATGTACTGCTGGTAAACAATGCTGTCTGTATTTCTGTGTGACACTGAAATTGTTGAATAACGGTTTATTTTCATCAGTATTCAGCATTCATTATGCAGTAGAACCGATTTCGCGGTAATGTCGACGAGAGATTGAAAGCGCTTGTAGAAATTGTTTTAGATGGCAATAATGACACTTTAGAAAATTAATCCAAGTTCGAGGATAGTGATAGCAACAGTGAAAGTTACTGAAGTGAGCAGAACATTGAAGAAAGTGAGAGTCAAAGTGCTGCGCCAAGTTCCTCCAAACATGCGGCCGGTGATATAAAAGAACTGTAGTGATTGGAAATTGGGGAAAAAAGACAGTAATCTTGATATATATCCATTTCGTGAATACAGCGGTGTTTCAGAAATACTTACATAAAATTTTACAGTCCACCCACCTTCCAAAATTATGATTTTTTTTTGGGGGGGGGTTACAGATGCACTCTTTTTGAAATTATTTCAAACGAAACATTTGTATCACAGCCAGCAGTCACTCAAGGAATGAAGAATGGTTGAGTCATAACCTTCAATGGCATGAAAGTGAAATTTAAATGAATTATCTGCATTCGTTTTTTATTTTATGCATGTTTTTGTGTGACAGGTACGCTCAAACTACGGGGGGGGGGGGGGGGGGCAAATTAAATATGATTCCACAGTCAACAATGTGACCATTTATTGTGACATGAATGGGTTAATGAAGGAAGGAAGTACTTTAAAGAAGATAGAACTAACAAGGCTGCAGATAAGGCTTCTAAAGAGTTCTTTTCAAAGTACAGTTATATTTTGTGTAGGCCTCGTATCTCACATGAACACTTTCCGAAACATTCACAGATTAAGGGTTCAATATAGCATTCTAGAACAAAGAACAGAACCGGTAGCAGATTGTACCCCAGATATAACATTGAACACACTGCCATTATATCAAAAGTCAACATACCAGCAATAAATCATTTTCTAGACGACGCCTGCACTCATCATTGACTGCTATCTTGTTTGCTAGTGCTGTATCCACGCGGTCAGCCTGCATCCTCAAATCCCTTGTGACATTTGTCAAAATGTCATCCAGGTAGGTGCGAAGATCTGCAGATTTCATTCGTTCTGCTTCTAACAAGCCCAAATTTTCTTTAGTGGATGTTTCCCAACTTTCTGGTGTTGACTGTCTGTAATGCAAAATTTAATGAATAGTTCAGAATTCGTTGAGACTAAAAGCAAGTACAGGAGTTTAAATTCTAAAAATAGCATACTAGATGACCTAGGAATGTGTAGTACTGGGAAAGAAATTTATCAAAGGATGTTAACTGGATATTGTGTAATATGATGGTCCAAAGAGTGAAAGAGGTGGTGGTGGTGATTGTTTTAAGAGGAAGTACAACTAGGCAACCATCCTCTATATAACACCAATCAGAGAGAAAAAATGGATGGGATCCGACTCTTCAAAAAATTAAGGCATCGTCCAAAAAAATAAAAACAAGGGCCACAAAGGGTGTGAACAGATTCCAGAGCCTGGTACAAGTAAGTGGAAGCAATGCCAGGACTCAGCTAAGTACCCCACAGTCGCCAACCCATGTTCCAAGGTTCAGAGCCCCTGGGACCCCTATTAGTCACTTCTTACGCCAGGCAGGGGATCCTGTGGGTGTTATTCTACCACCCCCACCCATAGAGTGAAAGATACAGAAAGAACAAACAATAAGGCCAGAATGTAACAGCAAGAAAACAATATCAGAATTCTGTAAAATAAGTAAGTACCGGTATATGACAATGGGTGATGACGATCTTGGTAATTATTGTTTTAAGAAGAAGTACAACTGGGCTATCATCATCCATTAATACTAATCAGAAGGAAAATGGAAGAGGTGCAATACTTCAAAGATTGAAGGTATAAGCAAAAGAAAGGGAAGGACCATGAATGGCATGAAAATGAAGACTCCCTAGACCTCACAAACCTAATTACTGTCAGGGTCAGAAAAAAAAGTGCTGACCAAGGGAGGTTATAGGAAAGTTGAACGCGAGGAGCCTGACACAAGTAAGCGGAAGCAATGCCAGACTCATGATCACTAACCCACAATCCCAAGATGAAAGATCCTGAGCCCCCTTTTAGTTGCCTTTCACAATAGACAGGGGATACCATGGATGCATTCTACCACCCCCACCCACAGGGGGATATGACAATGAGAACTGAAATATTAACTAAAAAGGAAAGTACGAGAGATAATTTGGTGGTAGTTGATGAGAGTATAAAAGAATAAAGTCATAACAGAAAAGAAAAATGAATGTATTTTAAACAATAAAGATATGGAAGTGGCACATCTTCTAAAAAAAAAAACTGCAAATAAACAAGAAATATCAATAGATGAAAAAAAAGATATAAAACTGAGAATGAACTGGAATGCAACACTCTTGTTAAGTTATTAAACAGAGAATTGAAGAAATCAGGGAGAACAACAAGATTACAGCAGACGCTACATTGAAATGCTCATAATGACAAACTATGAGGGTGATTCATATATAAACAAGAATTACCTTTTAGAATTTTTCTGAATCCATCAACAAATACAAAACAAGCACCTCATTTTTCTACACAGTGTCCTGAATTTGACACATATTTTTGCCACTGAAATGACAACTTCTTTATGCCATCCTTGAAGAGAGAAGATGATGTCTGCAGCCAGTTGCACACATGTTCCTCTACCACTGCATCATCATGAAATCACTTTCCTCCCAGTTCTTCTTTCACTCGTGGTGATTCAAATGCTTGTGACAAACCTTCTGACATAATTTTCTTTTGTTCCTGGGTGAGGAGAAAAGGAATCCACCTGGCAAACATTTGAAGACCTCGGTGTAAGAAGGTGATAACTCCATTTTTTTCTGTAAACCACTTTTTTAATGCTGTGTAAAGGAAAAATTATGCTTCTTTTGGTATAAGGAGATATCTCATACACATATACCAGCCCTATACCACTTTGGTAGAAGAAAGGGATAAATACTGGAGATATCCCTATTTTGCACTGAACGCAGTTTTATTTGATGAAGCCTGGATAACAAGTAATACTCACTGCCGAGCCTGTATATCAGTAGGCTTCCTATTAAGAATGCCAGACTCAAGGATACAATGAAACATGCATCGCAGTATGTTTGTAAGAATCACATGTGGTACTATAAATTTCTGATATCGGGATTGGGTTTGTGATCCGAAAGCGATGACTCTTCTTAGAGATTGAATTATTTAACTTGAAAGTGATAGAGAATATTTTTTAATATTGCTTCTTATATATCATTTATATTTACATATCAGTAACAATATTCCGGGCAAGAAACTGTGTTAATATACTTTTCAAAAGATTTTCTATAACAATAATTATATATTTCTAATAACAATTTCTAATAGTGTGTGCATGCAACACTTCCATTAAAGTAGACTGAAATAGGCTTGATAGTTATTTATTTCATACTCCGGTGCAAAAAAATGGGATAAGTACATTTTTAAATTAGCTGATTACTTAAAAATCGATTTCATTTTGTTGTTTTTGTGCATATAAAGTAACCCTTAGACCCTTAATCAACCTGTATAAATGATAGCATGAAATATCATGTGTAGATTTTTAAATTCGTTTTTAGTGCCTTCTAAAAAATGTGTAAAATATGAGTTATCCCATTCTTGCACTGAGGTCTTCAATTTCTGAAGCTTATTCCTAAAAGCGAAGAAATTTCGGAAATGTTTATGCACCGATCTTTTTCAGTAAGGTCACTTACAGCACAAATGTTGTCTGCAGTGATGCTTGTCCATGGTCATCTTTGGTGGGGCTCATTTTCCACTGCATTCCGTCTTGCCAAGAATTGTATGTGCCATTCCTACTCTTGGGTCTTTGAAAGGGTTGCTTCTCCAAACTGTGCACGGAGCCTTCTCAAAATTTCTGAAGCTTTAGTGCCTTCTTTCATCATAAACTCAATGATAATGTACTTCTTACTCGCTCATGATGTACTGAAGTAAGCGGTCGCTCTGCAGTGTGTGACACATCAAGCTTCATACTTCAGACATCCCCACCAACATCCTCTCAAAACCCCACCCATTTCCGTTCACTACCAGAGCCACTAATTTTAAATTCCCGTTTATATTTGATGTATCCCCGTAATAAAGAAGAAGAAATACAAAAACACATACAAACAGGCTGTGTTACGTGTAATATATGTAATACAATAATAGATGTACTGTGTACTATTTTTACAACATTGTCTAATAATGCACTATAGTCAAAATTTGGTTTCATATTGTCAAGAATATGAATTTTTGTGACAATGATACTAATGAGTTAAGGTATGGAGATAAAATAATAGAATATTAGTGAATTCTTTCTGACACCTAACATAGAGCTGAAATCATAAATGATTTCTTAAATCAAACTTAAACTCAAAAAAGTTGGAGTAATTCAAGTCAAAATAAATGTTCATTCCCTGTATTATTAAATTATTAAATGTTTATGAGCTTTGCTTGTTTCCTGAAGATCAAATTTGATGATCTGTAAGTTGAATGCTGACGATCAATTCAGCAGTCAAAATTCTAGTTCCACCCATCCCGGGGCACTATAAGAAGGACTCAGTTTCATCCGTGTCAGTTGTGAAGTGGGACTGTTTGTGACTGTGGTAATGACAACCAGTGCAGGCAAAGAGAAGACTTTGATTAAGTCACCACTAGAATCTTAGTTGTCAGCTGTGAGGGCTGCTGCTCTACCACCCCCTGAATTCCCTCCTTTTCCTTTCTTACCACGTTTGCTGCCACTCAGATACGGGTAACCGTTACCGCGGCAGCGTAATACCTTCTTTTTTTTGCTTGACGGAATTTATTTCTGTGTCCTTATCCATTTTAGATTATCATTTGAATTATTTCAGTAATATTTCTGTGCATGGGAGCAATGATGCACACGGTGTGTCAGCGGCACTACTGATGAGATTTTCGCCTGCAGTACCATTGGATGCAGCGTATGCATCATGGCAGGTAATGAAGTGGAATCCGGGAATGAATGTTTTGTTTGGTCAGAGATAATCAATAACTTTCGTATGACAGATAAATTTGTTTTGGAACTTTTCTTGCAAAAACGCTGAATGGTAAAAATCTGTGTTATTCCTGAGTGAACAATTGCTGTAAAACGGATCTAGTCAATACCGTAGCCTGTAAAAGTGCGCTGCAACAAACACAGGTAGACATGGCATTGTTTGGAGTCAATTGCTTCTGTCTTTTGTGGAATTCCATGAAATATTGCTCAAGACACAAGCTTGGCTGTCCTGGACAGTCTCTACAGTAGCACATGCAGTCCTGCACTGTTTGCATGTCTTCTGTGATCTATGCCCATTCTCCATAGCCACATATTTACTGGCAAAATGTGAAAATCTGCTCCTGTAGGAGGTGTGATAGATTCTGGGAGCCTATGAGACAGTGTTTCTTCTTCTGAGAAGGCCTTGCAACCTCACTGTTATCTTTAGACATCAAAGAAAATTATGCCAAATTGTAACGACTACAAAAATAGTAACCAATAATTAACCTCATATCCAGGTGGAGCTTATGTTTAACAACAGCTTAACAATGCACAGATAAGAGGTTCGTTTGTTTACATAGGTACTGGTGGAAATACGAGCTTTAATATCTGGCACGGAGTGTGACACATGTGTGTCATCATAAGCACTGAGTGAAAGTAGACTCATGGCACACATGTCATCATCAGCTGCAAACATGTTACATACT
Organism: Anabrus simplex; assembly: GCF_040414725.1. NCBI lineage: Eukaryota > Metazoa > Arthropoda > Insecta > Orthoptera > Tettigoniidae > Anabrus > Anabrus simplex. Next base: position 100,911,475 of record NC_090271.1, on the reverse strand, counting down.
GTGCAATGCTTTTTCAAATTTAATTTCTCTATATGCTTTTTATATGTCATACACAAAAAATAATTAAATGTTCCACACATTCTCATTAGTTCTTGTGATATAATGCATTACTTCTTCATTATCATGATCATCCTCCTCTTTTCCCATTATCCAGCTCCTGTCAGGTATGAGCATTTATGGCACTCCTCTTTATTGAATCGATCCACCTTGCCCTTGGTCTCCCTCTTGCTCTCTTTCCCCTCTAACTTCATCTTCATCATCTGTTTTGTTATTTTCTCCTCCATCATCTTCACATGTCCAAATTATCTTAGTTTACTCCTAGCAATTCTATCATTCAGGTTTTCCATTCCAACCTCCTTTCTCACTTCTTTTTTTCTCAATCTGTCTTTCCTATCATACTTCTTAGGTATTTCATTCCACTGGCTTGAAATCTACTCTCCTCCCTACTTGTCATTGTCCAGGTCTCAGTCGCATAAGTCAATATGGGTGCGTATTACATTTTGTACACAATCTCTTACACTTCCTTGGTACTTCCTTATTCCAGACAAGGTTTCTTACACTCTAGTTGAATGCATTACCCTGTTGCACCCCTCTTGCTAATCTACATCTCCTGCCTTGAAGTTTGCATTAATTCACTGCCTAGATATTTGAAAATGTCAACAATTTCAAGGCTTTGACCACTACTTTTCACAAAGCCTTTCCTTTGTCTTGATATCACCATGGTCTTGCCTTTCTTTGCACTGATTTTCAGACCATACAATTTTCTTGTTCAGTGCATTAAGTCCTTTGCTGTTTGCTCCTCGGATCACAATATTGTCTGCAAATAGTAATAACTTCATCTCCCTATTCCCATATGCTCCCTTTTTCCTCCTTTACAATTATGTCCATAACCATTAGAAACAAAAAGGGGTGACAGCACACTCCCCTGTCTTAGTCGAATTTCATTTCTGCACCATTCTGTCTTTAAAACCAGAGTATTCACACTGCTGATGCAGTTGTTGTACATTTCGTGCACCATTTCCACTGTTTGTGTACCCAATATAATTTTGACCATGGTTTCCCACACTTTCTCCCTGGAAACACTGGCATATGCCTTTGTTAGATCTATGAACATCATGACAATTCATTTCCATGAATCACCTCATGCTGAAGATTGGATCCATAGTAGATCCTCCACTTCTAAAGCCATACTGTTTCTCTTGCAACTTATCCTTTTCCTCAGTCTTCTGGGCACACATTTCTGCCTCCATTTGTACTTTAATTAACATTCTGTACATCCATTGTAGTCCAAGAGGTCCAGGAGGCATTATCATTTCCACACTAATTTCATCCATCCCTGGTGCCTTCCCCATTTTCTTTTTTTGGACTGCTATTTACAACTCTAACATGGTTATATTATCTTTTATTGTTGAGTCATAACACTGTATTACTACCGTCTCCTCTACACAATTTCTCACATTCAGCAGTTTATCAAAATACTCCATCCATCTTCTCTTTATTTCTTCTGAATGTGCTATCAACTCTCCACCTTCCTCTTTCATCAGCTTTGTATGAAGCCTTTCTTTCCTATTACTTTGTACAATTCCATACGGCATTCTTTCACTGCTAGCTCCATCGATTTGCATCTTTTCGTACCAATTTCTTACGTTTCCTTTCATTGTCAACATACTTCATTTTGCTTCTTCATTATCTCTATTCCATTCTTGCCAGGCTTTCTTCCTTCCTTTCACTGTTTCTCTCACCTTCTCATTCCACCATAGTGTCTCCTTTTCATTCACTTATGTTGACGTTCTACCATAGGTACTCTCTGCAACACTTAAAAATGCCCTTTTGAAGTTGGACCATTCATCTTCCACATTTCTTACTTCAGTAACTGGAATTTGTTGTTTCAGTCTCTCCAGAAATTCTTCCTATACATTCTTATCTTTTAATTCCCACACTTTTATTTTACTCTCTCTTATCTCCTTTAATCTTTCCATTTTCCCCACTATCATTTTTGCTTTCATAAATCTACGATCTCCATCGAATGCTTCTCCTGGTAAAGCTGTTACATCCATCAAATATCAGTGATTTGTCCTTCCCACCAGAAAGTAATCAATTACTGATTTTATACTTCTGTCACCCCAGCCATATCTTATCATTTTCCTGATGTTTTTCTTCTGAAACCATTTGTTGCCCCCAATATTCCATTCCTCTCAAAAAACGCAACTAATCCCTCTCCTTCTTCTTTCTTTTTTCGATATCTATGTGGTCCGATTATTTCTTTCCTTCCTTGTCTTTAGTTTCCCATCTGGGCATTTAAGTCTCCCATTATAATCACATCCTCATCAGTTATCACCTTTTTTAGTTTCTTCAAGAATTCCTCAATATTCTCCTCTTTGTTCTTTGTCTGAAGTGCATACACTTGTATGAAGTCCTTCACTACTTTCCTCATTCCCATTCTAATTTTCATTATATTTTTTATTTTTACAAGCTGCTTTACATCACACCAACACAGACAGGTATTATGGTGATGATGGGATAGGAAAGGGCTAGAAGTGGGAAGGAAGCAGCCCTGGCCTTAATGAAGGTGCAGCCCCAGCATTTACCCGGTGTGAAAATGGGAAACCATGCAAAACCATCTTCAGGGCTGCCGACAGTGGGGTTTGAACCCACTATCTCCCGGATGTGCCCCCAACCGCACGGCCAACTCACCCGGTAATTTTCATTATCCTGACACTGATGTTCTCTACCATATCCACATACTCCTCCAGCTGTTTTAAAATGATCAGGTCCACCCTATTTTTGCCTCTTGGCCACCAGTCCAGTATAGTGTATATCCTTTCCTCATTCCCTTCTTTCCTTACCCCTAACATTTAACTTCACTCATCCCCACCACTTCTATACCATCTTTCTCCATAAAATCCACCACTTCTCCTGCCTTTCCTGTCAGAGTCATAAGGTTGATTATGCCTACCTTCATGATGTTAGCTACCAGTCGCCCATTTTTCATAGTTCCCCCAGTGCCCAAGAAACTGCGCATTGCTTGCAAGGTATGCCCTAACCTTTTCTGAGGCAAGTTCAGAGTACCATACCATACATAGGTTATTATTATGGTAGGAATGCCACTCCCACAGGCATTTTATACCTAATGCCAGGTGTAACTTTAAGCCAAGCTAAAATAACTGCATGAAATGTATGAAAGACTCACATGTTGAGATTTCTAGAGTATATCTGAGTGAAAATCAATAAACATAATTATTTAGAAATTATCAGCAAAATTATCTGCACTATCATACAGTTTGCATCCGCCAAGATGTTAACTTTGTGGATCCGCAGATATCTGCATCCGTGCAGAGCTCTACCTATGGTCAATACAAATAGTCATGTAAAACTACAACCTTGCTAGCAAAAATATACATCATCTGAAACTGGAGGCTTAAAAGGAGGATGAAAATACAAATAAAGGTGAAATAAATCAGAAATAGAGAAGTAGAAGAAGAAGAAGAAGAAGAAGATTATAAAAAGAGAGAACACATCCATGGTATCAGCATAATGGGAAGATACAGAGTTTGTCTTCATCCTTTTGGGTCTTTGTCTCTCATTTTCCTATGACTCTTTCCCTCTGATTTGCCATTGTGTTTACCATTTATGTAGACATCCTTCTTCCTTGCTTGCTGTCTTCGATACAGTGGTACTGACTATTGTATTAGGGGATAGTCTCCTTTGTTGGCATGAACGAGGTCTGTTCAAAATATAACCAATACTTTGAAAATATCTCTTTAAGTGGCTTACCTGCAGCCTAGTTACATTTTGCCTCCTTCCAAGTGCTCCCCTCTTCTATTAATACAACACCCTCAATATGATTTCCAGTTACAGAAACAGACCCGGTAGGCAATTTGGAGGATAACACACAGTTCCACCTGCAATTTCAGTCTGATCTCTCCAGTTCACTATAGTGTCATCCTTTCAAGATAAATTTCTGTTCAGGGAATAGAAAAAAGTCTGCAGGGACTAGATCAGTTGATTAGGATGGATTGGGAAGCACAGTTGTCTTTGTGTTAATCAAAAATTAAAAAATCGATGGTGATGTAAGAATTAGTACGTTGTCATGTTGGAGGCTCCAGGAGTTGTTTCTCCTGACATTTTCTCTCAAATGACTCAGGATTTTGAAATAATACTAGCGATTCACTGTTTGACCCTCAGATAAGACTTCACGGCTGCATGGTTTGAGTTATGAAGCTATCAGCTTGCATTCGGGTGATAGTGGGTTTGAACCCCACTGTCGGCATCCTTGAAGTGGTTTTCCATGGTTCCCCATTTTCACACCAGGCAAATGTTGGGGCTATACCTTAATTAAGGCCATGGCTGCTTCCTTCCCGCTCCTAGGCCTTTCCTATCCCATTGCCGCCATAAGACCTATCTGTGTCAGTGCAACGTAGAGAACATGGTGCACAACACTGTTGATGTCAAAACAGGCCATCAACAATAGTTTCACATTTGACCTGAACTGCCATGCTTTCTTCAGTCTCAGCAAATTCTTTCCTCAGCACTTTGATCATTTGGTAAGCCTCCACAAATGATTTCCCCAGTTTAAAGCAGAAACAAATGTTGATACGCAGCTCATAATACTGTATTCAGACATCTCGACAATGACAACTCTTACTCAACACACTCACAAACTAAAAGCTGATGAGCAAGAATTAGCTATTTTAGAAATGCATGGCAAATGACTAATTACTTAGGAAGGATAATACTATTCAGTACCACTTAACAGCAACTGCTAAAACTTCAGATTTGGGCTGTATTTTCAAAGTTCATTTACTTTTTGAACAGACCTCATTTGCAAGCTGTCATATTTCTTCTCCATAACAGACTAATACAATTTGTTACTTGCCCATCTTGAAATCGGGTTGCCCCTGGTCTAAAGAGGATGGTAGGCGATGTATTTTTTAAGTTGATATTCAGAGATTCAAAATCATAACATTCCTTCTTATCACTCCAGTCCATTTCCAGTCGCTGCTTGATGGCCTTATTACATCGTAGTTGCTCCTCCATTTGTTTCAGAAGACGATTCATCAAGTCTCTCACTTCACTCATCAATGATACTTCCTGAAAGGTAACGCACATTTAAGTTCATTGCATTACAAAATTCCAGATAACTCTGTCAGTATTTGTAGAAAGTCAATTGAAAAGGTAACTATCTAACAAAGAACCAGGCACATTTGTGTTCTATTTCTAGTACTATTAAATCTGAATGTAGACAAGATAATTCTTTTAAAATCTTTGGAGAACTCCCAGGACTGAATAAATGAAGGGCTTACCACAAAAATATTGTGTACTCCAAGGAGAGGCAAATAACCTAATAACTCGATCAATATCTGGTTTGTGGTAGATTTTTTAAATTTTTATTTTATTATGTGATGAAGAAAGTATATACAGTTCATCCTCAAGGTGAAGAGCAGATTTTACGTATAACTAAGAATCAAGGGCGCCCATACCCGAGGACAAGCTGGGGCCGCGGCCCCCGTCTAGCTCTCAGGGAAAGACAAAAATCTAGTGCAGTCATGTGTTTTCCTTTCAAGAAAATGACTTAAAAGTCAGTATTATGTAAAAACGGTAGTACCGTCACCCACCAACAGGCAGGGAATACCGTGGCTTATTCTACCGCAGAATAAAAATCGCCATTTACCTTCCAAAATATTAAAATTACTATGTACCCCCAGGTCTGGGCCCCCCTCTAGAAACTCTCATATGGGTGCCCATGCTAAGAATTACTTACAAATCAGGTTTAGATATTATGTCACATAATTTTTATTGAAATAATTGTCTCTCTTTTCAAAAATAAGATTACATACAAGTTATTTCAGAGATAACTTACGAACGTTATTTGTACTGATTACTCTTTTAATATATCAGGTTTGCAACACTATTAATTGAATCTCCAGCTATTTCATCTTTAGTTTTATGTGCATTATTGTCCACTGCCAGTATAAATTACACTGTACTTTCATTTTAATGTCCCTCATTTAAATAACCTGCTAAACAGTTAAACCGGAAGCATGTCCTATTTCTCAAACATGTCTCATAATCTTTCTACTGTAGGTTTATGCTGCAGAGTCACTTCCCATGACATTCGCTATACCACCGCACCGCACCCCTCCGATATCTGCAGTTAGTCCTGCCACCAACAATGCCAACTCTAATAATCGCATTCCTAACTCGCCTGTATTTCTGCAACACAAGGAAATTCATAAGTCTATGACATTATTTGAACTCTGTTACGTGCAAATCAATTGTATTCGACAAACATGTGTCTAGCTCATAATCTTTCTCTTTTAGTTAAAAGCCGCGTGGTCACTTCCCACTACCTTTGTTACACAACCATACCATATCACTCTGACGTCTACAGCTAAAGACTCATCGCCAACAAAGCCAACTCTAATGTATCACATTTCTGAATCACCTGTGTTTTGTTTGAGGAAATGCATATGTCAGTGACATTATTTTAACTTCATTTATACAAATAAACTGCATTTAACAAAAATTAATGCATATAATTATGTACAAATGAGTAGCATACTAATTGGATTTATTTAAGTTATATTTTGCTGGGACCATGAGAAATTCATGTATAAAACAGAATTATGCATAACATTGAAAGTATCTGTCATCAGTGTACCATGGCTTAAATGAAGGGTTCTCCAACTGTTTAGCCATGATCAGAAATGTTCATCATTTGCATATGTGAGAGCTGCTTTCAGAGGATCTCTGCACAGCAGAGGCACACCATCTCTCCTTCGCCTCTAGTGTTTCGCATGCCATTCACGGAATGAGAACCGCGGAGTGCATTCACGCTGTGCAGTGACACGGCTCCTGGACCGGACAAAATCAATGTCTCAAGGATATCCTCACCATATTCAACAACATATGGAGTGAGGGAGTGTTTCCATCTCAATAGCGTGAGGGAATTGTGATAGCAGTTCCCAAGCCAGGTACAGATCCAAAACTTTGTGGCATTACAATTAATAAATAAACTTGAAATCTGACGGTGTACATCTTCATATATCTGCATAATGTATTTGGACTTTTCGTATGTGTTGTTGGACCATATGCACGGCACAGTTTATACTTCTATGTTGGTAACGTTGCGAATTCAACTGCCTGAAATGTGTACGTTAATGCCATCTGTGCGTGCACAGTGGAACTTGTGGTGAGTTTGAACGCTGATAGACAGATAGCGTGTGACTTGCTAGACTGCTGTAGTGTTCTGGGCGCTTTAGGAACATCTGTCTGGTATTTGAACTCGCTGGAGAATGACGCTCATAACTGGCTCTGTAATGCCAGCTGGCGTATTAAACATGCCTAGTTCAGGCATTGGGTGAATGGCATTCTGTATCCCTTTCAGGGATTGTGAATTGTAAATAATATGTATAGCATTAGTGTATAAGATGAATATAGTATCGTATTAGTTTTAAAATATAGTGTTTGCCTTGTGAGTGATAGTGATTGTTCGGTTGCTTAATTCATTATGGATTATTTGGTAATGTAGTTTTCATTTATGTAAGTACCGCCATTACTTATTTGTTGATAAGTTTTTTTCTAAATTTTGTATGCGCCTCGTTGTTTGGTGTTCATATTTTTTGTGAGGCATAATTTGTGTTCATTCATTTTCGTCATGTGGACTTGTATTTAAGAGCCGTCGTATGTGCATTGTGATGTCCGATGAACTCTTGGTGTGTTTTGATCGTTTCCCATTTTATTTTTCATCTTATTTATTTTATTTGGCTAAATTTTGTGTGTGTGCTTCTCGTGCCATTTCCTTCATGCTGGTGTTTTCATTTGATTTATTGCCGTCCGTGCTTGTAAATTCTGCCTGTGTTTGACGTTAAATTTTATTGTGACACCTTGTTCTATTTATTTCATTTATTCGGGTTAGTTTCTCCTCTGTAACTGTACATTTTGAATTGTCTACCGAGCAATCTCTGTTGACACTCATTTTCCAAAATAGTAATTATTATTATTAAAAGTAATTTAAGGTACATAATTATATTTTGGTCTATTTGATGGTAGTAAAGTTCGGTATTATTCATTTTTCGTTTAGTGCTTCTATAGAATGTAAGGACATTGTTAATGGAGGGCTTTAATTATGTCGTGCCATCATTCTTGCATTATTGAGTATACTTATCTCACCTCGAACCGTGTCTGGTCTGCTATTGTTGATTATCTGCTCTTATCTTTGCCTGTTGTTACGTTACTGTTGCATTGATACTATTATTATCATCTTATCGTGTGTGGAGTCTGCCTCTGGATGCCGTTGTGTACAGATCTCTATTGTTGTTGCTCTCTTATGAGCATGTACTTGAATATGTGTTATTACTGACATTTTATATTACCGGACCGGTTTTGTCTTGAAGTGTACGTCATATGAATGATGATTTCTTGTTTCTTTCTGTTTGTAGTTTAATACTGGTAGTGTTTAATTTTACTATGCTATATGGTTCTATTTTTGTGGTATGCTAATGTGACTGATATTTTCCATCAAGATTTGTCTTTGTGATTTGATTTGATGCGACGCAAATTTGCATTTTTCTTCTTCTGCTATGCGTTCGGTACGGAGAACCCTCCATCGACAATGGTTCTTAGAAAATTTATTTATTTTTAAGTGTAGATAGCATGTAATATGGTTCACTTTAGGTTTTTTCAAGGAGCTCCTTTCTTAGTTAGGTTGCTAGTGTTAGTATTTAATTTTAAAAATTTATATTTTCTTAAATTTTGTACTATTTACCTAAATTATTTATTTATTTAAATTAAGAGATAGTGTATTTATTTGTTAAAATCCTCACCTTGGGATTTATAAATTATTTATTCTAATTTTAAAAGCACTATATTTAACCAAATTTCTCTTCCTTTTTAAAAAAAACAATTGTAGATATGACTTGTGTATTTATTTTTATTTATTGAAACTTCAAATATTTCTTCTAACTAGATAATATTGATTTATTTCACCTATTTATTTGCTGCTAAATATGTAATAGTTTGTATTAATTTTTGAATTAATTATAGTATAGTTGTTTTTTGAAAAGGGTGTATAAATTTTTCTTGTAGATGCTTGTTCTGGTTCCCTTGTTGATCCCACCCCTTTTAATTCCTTGGGAAATGGGTCCCTTGTGTTAAATATTCACTCTTCCACATTTATCTTAAATTTATTCTTGTGATTTTGGTGCCATTTTATGTTGTTGCTTCCTTGTTGTGATACGCTTACCCATGGTGTCACTAGCCGGACACCATTTTGATATCACTTGTGTGAGGGGGTATCTCAACTTCTCGATAGTTATAGATCAATATGCCTTCATAAGCTATTAGAATGGTTGACCAGTGTGTTGTGTGGGCCATGGAAAAGGAAGGTCTCTTGACTAACAACCAGTGTAGTTTTGCTCTCATCTATCTGCCACCAATCATCTTGTCAGACTGGAGAGCACCATTCGGGCGGCCTTTTTTCTGATTTTTTAATATTTACTATTGTCCACCACTGAGAAGCAATTTACAGAAAATGTGCAGTTCCAGAATCAGTTCTGTATTGTTGTTTGATCACTTGTAATATAGTTTCATGCAACTTGTTAGTTCCAAAACTAACCTTCTATGGTATTGTTCAAGATTTCATGGAAAAACTGTTCTGATATATAGTTTGGAAGCCATTCTCAGCAACTGACCACTTTCTTTATGGTGCTTATGATATCTGGGCAACGACTATGTAGTCATGGTCATAGAATGGTGGAAACACTGACATTATTTCAGAGTCTGGTCAAGCCAGTTGATTCTGATATTTTTTGAAATAGACACTACTATCAAAATTTAAGAAAGTTTTGAAATTGTCTAAGAAATCCCATTCATAACTGTCAAATAGTGACAGATCCTTAAACATTACATGGTTTACTCTTTGTCTGGAATTTTTAATACACTGACTGACAGAGCAAATGCAACACCAAGAAGGAGTGGTCAGAACTTTATGCCAATTGCAGGGTAGACTGACGTCACTGAGGTATGCTCATGATGTGAAATGCGCCGCTGCGCTGCGCACGTAGCGAACGATAAATGGGACACGGCGTTGGCGAATGGCCCACTTCGTACCGTGATTTCTCAGCCGACAGTCATTGTAGAACGTGTTGTCGTGTGCCACAGGACACGTGTATAGCTAAGAATGCCAGGCCGCCATCAACGGAGGCATTTCCAGCAGACAGACGACTTTACGAGGGGTATGGTGATCGGGCTGAGAAGGGCAGGTTGGTCGCTTCGTCAAATCGCAGCCGATACCCATAGGAATGTGTCCATGGTGCAGCGCCTGTGGCGAAGATGGTTGGCGCAGGGACATGTGGCACGTGCGAGGGGTCCAGGCGCAGCCCAAGTGACGTCAGCACGCGAGGATCGGCGCATCCGCCGCCAAGCGGTGGCAGCCCCGCACGCCACGTCAACCGCCATTCTTCAGCATGTGCAAGACACCCTGGCTGTTCCAATATCGACCAGAACAATTTCCCGTCGATTGGTTGAAGGAGGCCTGCACTCCCGGCGTCCGCCCAGAAGACTACCATTGACTCCACAGCATAGACGTGCACGCCTGGCATGGTGCCGGGCTAGAGCGACTTGGATGAGGGAATGGCGGAACGTCGTGTTCTCCGATGAGTCACGTTTCTGTTCTGTCAGTGATAGTCACCGCAGACGAGTGTGGCGTCGGCGTGGAGAAAGGTCAAATCCGGCAGTAACTGTGGAGCGCCCTACCGCTAGACAACGCGGCATCATGGTTTGGGGCGCTATTGCGTATGATTCCACGTCACCTCTAGTGCGTATTCAAGGCACGTTAAATGCCCACCGCTACGTGCAGCATGTGCTGCGGCCGGTGGCACTCCCGTACCTTCAGGGGCTGCCCAATGCTCTGTTTCAGCAGGATAATGCCCGCCCACACACTGCTCGCATCTCCCAACAGGCTCTACGAGGTGTACAGATGCTTCCGTGGCCAGCGTACTCTCCGGATCTCTCACCAATCGAACACGTGTGGGATCTCATTGGACGCCGTTTGCAAACTCTGCCCCAGCCTCGTACGGACGACCAACTGTGGCAAATGGTTGACAGAGAATGGAGAACCATCCCTCAGGACACCATCCGCACTCTTATTGACTCTGTACCTCGACGTGTTTCTGCGTGCATCGCCGCTCGCGGTGGTCCTACATCCTACTGAGTCGATGCCGTGCGCATTGTGTAACCTGCATATCGGTTTGAAATAAACATCAATTATTCGTCCGTCCCGTCTCTGTTTTTTCCCCAACTTTCATCCCTTTCGAACCACTCCTCCTTGGTGTTGCATTGTCACTGTCAGTCAGTGTATTTTTGACAAATGTCAAAGGTATGGTATTCAAAGTAATACAACCTGAGTGGTCTCCAAAATTTGCAAATGCAACAGGTGAAGAAGTAAATCTGAAAATATATACTGTATTAACAAGACCAAGCATCTTCAGAAAACAAGTCAATCATACAGGAAGAGCACCAACAGATTGAGAGAATAAACAGCTTCAAATATCTGGGAACACCATCAATGTTCAACAAGATCCTGAGGAAATGAAGCAGGGAAATGTAATGACACCAACCATTTTGAATAAAATTCATTCTACCGTAATGATAATTTAAACTTTAAACTTAGGCAAAGGATACTCAAAGGGTATATTTGGTCTGTCATATTGTCTGGGGTAAAAATATAGTCCTTGATTAAACTACATGGAGGCTTTCAAAATATGAACTCATCATAGAATGTTTGATTGGCTAACAAATGAACAAGTGTTCAAAGAGGAAAAAGTATACCAAGAACTTATTCAGACAATGAAATTCCAACCTTTTTTTTTTTTTTTTTTTTTGTGTGTGCAAAATATCACGAAATGACCAATATCAGATCTTGCAGTGGTTGTTAGGAAGCCAAATAGATGTATGATGGCTGTGCGAGAAGGCAAACTTCTTGAATGTTTAACGTCAAGGAATGGACAGAAATTTCCAGCATCAAAGATTGCAGCATACGTGCTGTAGAGAATGTTGACCTCAGCGGAGCCTGTGATGGCAAAGGAAAAATAATTTTTCTACTACATGTCTTCAGAAGCCAATTTCTTCAACCAATTCAACTTCAACTTCTATTATTCTGCAGATAATTTGTGTTAAAATATTGCATACATAAGGTACTAAACTAATGGTTAACTGCAATTCTGGCCATTAAAAATGCATCACCTAGAAGAATGTGAGCCATCACAATCAGACTTATTGGACAAAACACCCATCACACACAGGTGACTTGATTACTCTTCCAGCTTGGTACAACATGCAGAACATGCAAAAATCAGTACTTTGTGACCCCACCACAGGCAGCAATAACTGCTGCTACACATCATGACATTGAAAAGAACATACTTTGGATGTCCATCTGGAATATCTCCACCCATGCTGATTTCATGCCTGCCCAAAGTTCAACTGTTATTGTTGCGGGTGTCCTATGGCAAACCAGTCATTGGACAACACATTTTCGATGGGTAGGAGATCCGTTGAAGATAATAATCCCTTACCAACCGGTAGTAATGTAAGCCTATTCGAGGTAAATCAGCACAGTGATCAAGTGCTCATTCTGAAGAAAGGCCTCCTGAATGATGCTCTCCAGGCAAACTAGATGAATCAATGGTAGATTAATGAGAGCAAAAACCACACTGGTATTTAGTCAATAAAACCCTCTCTCCAAGGATTTTGTCCAGCCCAGGAGCTATGTCACTGTACAGCACAAGTGTGCTTCATAATTACCACTCTTTGAAAAACATGCTATAGGAATAAAAAGTACTAGAGACAAAACAAAGGTTCTGGTAGTGAGCCTCTATACCTCATCCTTTATCAGAAGCAAAGTAGGATCATATTTTCCAGAGCTGGGCATATATGCGATGTGATGAGAAGTGATGGAAGGAATCGTGACTAGATCTCCATTAACAGAGATTCCATGTATTGTTGGTGAGTTACATACTCAGACAATACAACAAAGTTTTGTCCACATTTTTGTGATGACTGAGTATGTGCCATCATTGAAGATACGTACTTTTCTCAAGTATCTTTTTCACTTTTTTGAATCAAAAAATGGGCTTTAGCATGTTACTACTTGAAGGTAATATGCTTGGCCATCGTAGGATTCTGACAATAATGACTAAAAGCCTCTTGACAATCAGATATGGCTGCTGCAATGTCATCAGTCCACCATGAGACCTGCTTCCGGTCTTCTGGTGATGGATGCCAAAAAAAGGCATTGTTTCCTATGCAGCAGCCATCATTCCAGTAATAATGGAACACATCTGAACATCAACAGACCCCAGCACCCCATCAACAATTGCTGAACATTTGGAAAAGTTTTCATTATGTATGCATCAATATCAATCTTGGGAAATGAGGGGACATGTCAACTGTATAACAAATAATTTTAAAATTGTTTTTTATTTTATATTGTCTTTTAATGCCCCTGGTTTTTGCCGATGATGTACAGTAAAACCTTGTTAAGATTTTTCTGCAGGGGACAACAGAAAAGTATGTGTTAAAAGCAAGAAAATGTACTACTGAATTTACAAATAAAAACTAGTCAACAGGGACATGGAAACACTAGATATGATTTTTTCTGACATGAGAGCACTTTATGTCATGTATCCGTGGGTACAGTGAAAACTATATCTACTGTTTCTAAAAATGAGAGGAAAGTATTAAAAGGTGTGGAAAACATGAGAGAACAAATATGAAAACCTTTTCCACTGGGGCTTATAAAATAACAAGTGCAATGAAAGGTGTGAAAAACATCAAACAAAAAATATGAAAATATGTGCACAGGGCCCAATAAAAATATCAAAGTATTATTGCAGATCACACACTCTTTCTAAAACAAATGTTAGTAGAAGCATTTTATTTTGGAGCAGTGGGTTATTAAACATTATTTTCTGATCACACTCTTAGAGAATGAATTGGAGGTTATATTCGACCATATGCAACCAGGAGGAATGACTTTGGCCACCATTTTGAATAAACATTGACCAACTCAAAGGATCAGGTCGATACTCAAAGGTGCGATTTCAACTTTCGTGACCTCTGTGCACAGATACGGATGCCAGTCCATTTTCTGACAGATTTTAATTTTGTTTTCATTAGTAAGGAATTTCATGACTTGTTTGGCCATAACTAGGCTTTCACAAGACAAATTTGCATCATGCTATTCAGTTTCACACCATTTTGTTCCTGATCCAGATATAGGCTACTGTATCACACGACAAATATTCGCTGCACTTCACTGTACCTCTCAAAACAAAATAAATTTCTAACTTCTGAATGGGATGTGAATACAAGCACAAGTAGGCTCACTGTGTTATTCAACAATCTCGCTGCTAATCGGCAAGCAAAATTGAATATTCCTGAGGCTAATAGCTTGCTCCCTGAAGGTGCAACTTATCCTGTGAAATTCAGGAATTTAAGGCCTTTTTCCATAATCATGAAACTGTGGTGATGGCACTTACCTGAGCTGAGAATCACATTTCTTTCACAAGGGATTACAAATAACATTTTCAGGGCTAGAGAAAATGTGATTGTACTAAACAGTAATAGCGAAAATTCATGACGTGATAAGTGAGGTATTTACAATATGCTAAACGGAAAAACATGTTCATGAGGAATGCACTAACGAGATTTAACTGGTATGGGGTGAGATAGAAGCAGAAGTGCCAGCTAGACTAGATCTTTGGCATGATGATTTTTACAATCTTAGGTCTTAAAATCAGCAAACCCAAGACAGCTGGCTTGGTGATGAGTAGAAACTCTCCACCTGTTCATCTAAGTCTTGGGGATGAGGAGATGGACATTGTAGACAACTTCCAATACTTGGGTAGTGTACTGTCTTCAGACAATACCATACATCAGGAGATTAGCAACAGAATACAGAAAGCTTCCACATTCTATCATACTGTTCATCAAATACTTCAGGATGAAACATTTCCCTTAGGTTCCAAGATCAGTTTGTACAAAATATATCTGCTACCTATATTGACTTATGGTCTGGAAGCAGAAACACTCACTGAATCAACAAAGAGTCTTCTTCAGACAACAGGAATGAAGTTCCTCCATTCTTGTCTACAAAAAAACAAAAATGGACAAAATAAGGAATATGTATATCTGACAGTAGCTTGGAGTGGAAAGCTTGCTGGAGATCCTAGAAGTGAAGTGATTGCAATGGTATGGTCACATGGAAAGGATGGATCCCTACAGGACTCCTCAAGCATACTTTGAGCACAGTGTTCCTTAGAAAAGAGCAAGAGGAAGACCTTGTGATGTTTAGGAGATGCAGATTTTCAAGGACCTTGAAATTTAGAAATGTAAACTGGCGTTGCATATATGAACAACATCTGAGGATGGACAGACAAACTGGAGGAGGCTCTTACACAACTGCACCCGGCTTGCTGGAGTGAAGAAATTATGATGATAATTGTCTTTTAAACCATTTGTCTAACTTCCTCTAAAGATAAATGAATAAAAATTTAGTATATAAGTGTCTGCATACCTTTATAAGTTCTTCTTCGGGTTGATCTCGTACCAGGTCCGGTTCTAACCGACCAGTTCGCCGCTCAAGACATTCTCCAGCAATAGATTCTGGAATACGTAGAACTCCCATCGAAGTCTTCAGTCGCTGCCTTTGTAATTCAAGTAGATTTATCTCATCAGCCATTGCATTGATAGCTCTTTCCAGTTCATTTTTCCAATGGTACACTTCATGAGCTCTCTGTCTCAAGCGGTTTGTACTGTCTGCCTGACACTTGTCTGTTGACGCAGATGTCATCTCAATACACCGACGGCTGTTGAATTCTGCCCTTAAACAGCCAGTGAAATGGTATTATACTCATTGGTTTCAAGAGGGAGGAATAGTTTAACATACATAATGGCATAGGGAAAGTAAAAGGAAGTATAAGAGAACTGGTGTCTAAATTATTAGAAATGCAAGTAGTCCACTCTCAATTATCTGCATACAGATTAACCATAGAGCAGTTTTCTTTGTTTCCTCACAATGTTTCATATATAGTACCTGTGAACTGAGCTTAGATCCCATAAACTTCATCCTCCACCATAAGTGACATGACTTAGTGCTGAGTAAGTGCCAGTCATCATATACCCAGTCTGTTGTATAACTTCATAGTGCCACAGTGTGAGTTATCTTTAGTGAAATGTAGAGCTCAAATATAAAAGAAAAGTTGTTAGTACCAGTACCGAACAAAAGCTGACAACAATCAAACAATTAGAAAAAGTCAGAACTGTTAAACAACAATAAATTTATAATCTCTCACAGTGAATGATTCTAGAGCTGTGGGGCATTTTCATTGGTATAAGTTTTAAAAAATAACTCTCTTTTTTATTATGCTTATGACAAATTTTGTAATAACCACTTTTTGTTTATCCATGGAACAACCAACCGACCGACCGATCGATCGATCAGTCGATCGATCCATCCATCAATCAATCAATCAATCAATCAATCAATCAATCAATCAATCATCTGCATTTAGGTCTGTTGCCCAGGTGGCAAATTCCCTATCAGTTGTTCACTTAGCTTTTTCTTAAACATTTTCAAAGAACATGGAAATTTATCAAACATTTCCCTTGATAATTTATTCCAATCCCTTATTCCTCATCCTATAAACAAATATTTGCCCTAATTTTTCCTCTTGAATTCCAACTTTATCTTCATACTTTTAAAAGCTCCACTCAAGCTTATTCATCTACTTATGTTATTCCATGCCAACTCTTTCCTGACAGCTATAAATATACCACATAGTTGAGCGTCTCACCTCCTTGCTCCCAAGTCTTCCTAGCCCTTTGTCAGAAATCACTCAGAACAAATTGTGCTGCTTTCTTTTGAATTTTTTCCAGTTTTTTTAACGAGTAGTCCTGGTGAGGTCCAGCACCGCAGTGTAGGGGGCAACATGTCCGCCTGTCACCCGGCGGCCCCGGGTTTGATTCCCGGCCGGTCAAGGGTTTTTAATTGTAATTTATTAATATTCCTGGTTGTGTCGTCCTTAATGTACCTTGCCTCACATTCAACCACACTACACTTCCGCAATTTTACTTACACGCAGGTTCCTCTCAAATGGTGAAAGTAGTGGCAAATGATCTCCATAGGTGGACACCATGAACAATTTTTTTTTTTTTTTTTTTAATCTCCTGGTGAGGGTCCCATATACTAGAGCTATACTCTAACTGCAGTCTTACTAGAGACTTATATCCCCTCTTATTTACATCCTTACTAGAACCCCTAAAGACTCCCATAACTATGTGAGGAGATCTGTAACCTTTCTTATCAACCTTGTTAATGTGATTACCCCCAATGAAGATTATTCCTTATATTAACACCTAGGTACTTACAGTGATCCCCATGGGGTACTATCACACCATCAACACAATAATTAAAACTGAGAGGACTTTACTTCTTGGTGAAACTTACACCTTGACTTTTCACTCCATTTACATTGTCTGCTGTTCACCTCACAACATTGTTTAAGTCCCCCTGCAGTAGCTCACAATCATGCAACTCATTTATCACTCTATACAGTATAACATCATCCACAAATAGCCTTATCCATGATCATAGTTCTTTACTCATATCATTTATATACGGTATACAAGGAAATATAAAGGTCCACTGCAGGACTCTCCTCTTAATCATAACAGGATCAGATAACACTTCACCTAATCTAATTCTCTGAGTTCCATTTTCTAGGAATGTAGCCACCTTTTCAACCACTCTTTTGTTTAGTCCAGTAGCCCTCATTTTCATTTTCATCTCCCATGATCTATCCTATCAAAAGCCTTCAATAGGTCAATAGCGATATTGTCTATTTGACCTCCTGAATCTAAAATATCTGCTATATTTTGCTGGAATCCTACAAGTTGAGCTTCACTGGAATAACCTTTCCTAAACCTGAAATGCTTTCTATCAAACCAGTTAGTAATTTCACAAATGTGTCTAATATAATCAGAAAGAATGCTTTTCCAGCTTACAAACAACACGTCAAGCTGACTGGCCTGTAATTATCCGCATTACGTTTGTCACCCTTTCCCTCTCCATTCATTTGGTATCGCTTCTTCATGCAAACAGTAATCAAATATGTATTTCAGATATCGCATTATATCCCAACTCATTACCTTTAATATGTCCCCAGAAAACTTATCAATCCCAGCTGCCTTTCTAGCTTTCCACCTTTGTATCTTTTTATAAAAGTCATTTTTTTTATCATTTCAGTATTTTTCCAGTATTAGCCACCTTCTCTATCTGGATATTATCTTCATATCCAGCTTTACATATCCTTTGCATATTGCTGAATGAATACTTCTGCCTTCTGGAAGTCCTTGCATATACACTCCCCTTGTTCATTAATGATCCCTGGAATGTCCTTCCTGGAGCCTGTTTCTGCCTTAAAGTATCTATACACATCCTTCCACTGCTTCCTAAAACTCACATGGCCACCAATTATGGTTGCCATCATGTTATCCTTAGACTGACTTTCTTGCTGAGTTCAGTTTCCTACTGAGCCCCTTCAATCTCTCCTTACTCCTCAACCAATCCTAACTGTATTTCTTTCTAATCTGCACTTCCTTCTTAATCTCTTTACTTCCCTGTTATAATATAATGGGTCCTACCACCAATACTATGGACAATCAAGAGGTGATTGTACCTTGAGACAGCAAGGCCCTTGAAAAACAAATATGAAAAACCTCCTCTTTCCCTAAGAAACCTAACAACAATTAGATCAAAACAGAAAGTGAGTGGATACCAGTCCTTCCGAAGAAGGCCATGAATAAGCTAACTCTGGGTGAGAAGAAACAGAACTAGCAGAACTGGTATTAATCAGGAGACAGTGTGGAAAGATGTAGAATTTGACTCGTACTTTTGTGCAGTCAAATTTGTAGAAGGCACCAAAATGTCTAGCCACCTTCATGCTAGAACAACCAACAATATGAATTTGACAACAACATCTAGTTGCAGCTGTTCCCATTGTTACTAT
Source organism: Anabrus simplex (assembly GCF_040414725.1). Classification (NCBI taxonomy): domain Eukaryota; kingdom Metazoa; phylum Arthropoda; class Insecta; order Orthoptera; family Tettigoniidae; genus Anabrus; species Anabrus simplex. Next base: position 100,892,405 of record NC_090271.1, on the reverse strand, counting down.
TCAAATTGAGATTCTTACAGAGCTGTCAAAAAAGAAACTTGCATGTCTCATAACTTCTTCAAATTCAGAAAATTAAAGCTATCTTTGTATCAATAGCTTTTCTGTTATTAGGTGCTGGGCTGAGTGGCTCAGATGGTTGAGGCGCTGGCCTTCTGACCCCAACTTTGGTAGGTTCGATTCTGGTTCAGTCCGGTGGAATTTGAAGGTGCTCAAATACATCAGCCTCGTGTTGGTAGATTTACTGGCACGTGAAAGAACTCCTGCAGGACTAAATTCTGGCATCTCAGCATCTCCAAAAAACCATAAAAGTAGTTAGTGGGATGTAAAGCAAATAACATTACCGTATTATTGTTATTAGGTATGTTGAGAACATATAACACATGCTAAAAGAATGTTAAGTACAATTGGACAACGGTGGAACCTGAATATACAACCTTCAGTTTTCGCAGCAGGTGCTGTACCGATTGAGCTACGTTGACCCTAGAAACTTTCCATCTTGACTATACTGTATGTGATAATATGGGACAGGCATTTCTTGAAGAACATATTTACTTTTACCAAGTTGCATTCCAAGGAGTATTGACCAGTTTCGTTACGCACGCCAAACCCGAATCCACTATGCACCCATTCAAGCCATCCTTTGAGTAGCAATGTGGCTGATGAGGTCTCTACCGATTAACAGATGTTCTCTGTCATCAATAGAGTGGCTGAATGACTCCAGTTCTTTCCAAAATCCATCTTGTTCCTCTATTGGGCATCCTACCTGTGGTGCATAACAAGAGACCCAGTAACAACTCTGTTAACAATTAAACGATCGTATATATGGTCCACACTACATAGGTGATATTATCTCACAGTCCCTCGGCACCATTTAGTAAAATCACAGAGGCTTGTAGACTGAACGCTGAAAGCAGTAGCAGTTTGTGGAAAAATCAGCTTACGTGCCACAAAAAAAAAAGCTAAATACGCTGTTTTAAAGATTCATATTGCCATGATGAATAGCTCACACTTACAACTTGTTAACAATAATAACAACAACAATAATAATAGGCCCTAATAACAATATTAATAAAAATTGATCATTTTAACTGCGTTTCTCACAATTCACAACACAGGACAAACAAAAACAACATTAATTTGGAAGCAGATGAATACTTCAACAACTGTCAATGAGACAAATAATTAATTCCAGAAATATTGTTTCTACTCACCTAATGGGAAAATACAAAGTCCACACGATGATCTTTTTTGCTGCAAAACTTGTTGATCACCTTTTGGTTGAAGTTCTTTATTTCTGAGATAAGCTTTTTCTCGACTGATAGCATCGCTAATGCATTCAACTGTTCCTGATGCATAGTATTTCGAAGGAACGTTTTAATCCTTTTAGGATTCGAAAAGCATCTTTCTGGTTCTGAAGTGGTCATTGGCATTGTAATCAAAATCCTGAACAATTATGTTATTTGGGCAAATTTGTTCTTCAGGATCAGTTGAAGCAAAGGAACTGCACCATCAATTTCTCTGAAATAAGTTCTTTCATACAGAACGCTATGCTCAGTCATTAATCTATTCTTGTCTGGGAGTCTGTATACGTCACACATGGTGTAAACATATTTTACAGGGAACTGTTTTGAATACTTGTTCAAATTTATCAAATCTAATAAATCTGCAAACTCTAAATAAGAAACAGTCTCAAATCTACAACCTAGCTCCACAGTGATTCGATCACAAACATCCTTAGCATCAGCTGTCCAGTAGGATTCTGTTCTGCAAATTTTTTTGTGGCATTTCTGAAGAAACTTCATTTAATCAACAGAATCCCTGACTGAAGCAAATGTCTTCATAAAAATGCCAAGAGCATTTCCTATTTTGATTGCATCTGTTGACCTTGCTTGTAGCTGGGAGTACAAAATAACCACATGAGACATTATTCTATGAACGAAGGAGAGCCAAAATAAGAACTTTTCCTCCTCCAAATAGTGTCTGAGTCCACATGCTTCTTGAACTGTCCTTACAGATTTTGACTTTTCCAGATCAGAAAGCATTGCAACAAAGCATCTTTGTTTTCATACATGACACTGACGATTCTAGACTTGATGTTCCATCTTGTTGATGAACACCATGGAATTCGTTGTGCTACCACTTTTTCCAAAGCTGCCAGGCATTGAGGAGACCTGGAAAAGAATGCAGGAAATGTAGATAAGGCTACAGAAAAATATGCGCAGAACTTGATTTTGAGCGGCTGCATGTTCCAATATGAGGTTGATCTGGTGGGCATGGCAGTGAATGTAACTGGCTAAGGGACAGTGAGTTTGATTTGCCTTTGAACTCCACCTCTTTCACCACTCATCACAGATGCTCCATCATAAGTTTGTGCGGTAACTTTCTCTGGATTAACCTGTAAACTACTATTGACCTGCTGCAGTATGCACTCAGACATTGCATCTATGGTTTGTCCACCTGGATTAAAGAATCCCGAAAATCTTTCAAGCGGTTGGCCAATGTAATACATATCTGAACACAATTGCCAACTGTAGCTCTTCGGAGACGTCAGTAGTTTCATCTGCCATGATAGCAGTGTATTTAGTGTTATGTACTTCCTCCAGTATCTGTTCAAGGCAGACTTCCAGCATACTGTGTAACATTTCATTCTGGATGGTTTTTGATATTCCCTTAAATACCTTATGGATTCCATGTGTTCCTTAATGGCACAGTCGAAACTCCTCACTATATCAACTAATTCCAAGAACACTCCTGAAACCTCAGATACTGCAGACTCATCATGACCACATAAAGCTAGTTTGAATACCCCACACAATTTTATACAATCAATGATTTTAGACAAGATATACCTATTCTTCTCTGTTTCTGCATTATATCTCTGCAAAGTGCCATACTAAGTTGTCTTGCAATGTCCATATTTCCTTGAGAAATCAGATCCACTGCATTATTAATTGTTTTTTCTGTTAGACGAATGCTTATTCATATACTTATTTAAATGCCCCAGATCCTTCACGCCTTTCATACTCCAGGTATTATTTCCAAATAAGATGCAAAGAAAAAAACAAAGCATTTCTTATATTACAGCCACATATCCAACTGTTATTGTCATAAAGTTTTCAGTTGAAATGCCTGATATAACTGGAATTTTACCCTCTCAAAGCCCTCTGATTTAAATTTAAGACCGGTGTGGGATGACCTATAATTTTTATGTTCACTTTTTCTTCTAATGTTCTCCTAGAAAATGGTTCTTTCATTAAAATGTCCACACTATTTATGGTGCATACTCACTTCCCAACTTACATCATTGCAAACAGAATCATTGGAATATAGATCCTCACTAAGACCACTAGCTAATTTCACTTTATATACACTGCAGTGGTTAAATAATTGGACAAATCTCCGTATGAATTAAAGCACTAACACAATGACACAGAAGCAAGCACCAGCAATATAACCATAAGATCAAAAAATGCACAAAGCAACTGAATCACTGAGACCTCCCCTATGACCAGCATAAATTACATTCTAATGCGGGATAACATTTAGGGTCAGTCCGCGATTCTTTCGCTCACCTACGAATTTCTTATTTTTGACACAAAAGGAAGATGGATATTTTAATAAGCATTGGTTGGTTACCTTAATAAGGACATTATGTTTGCAATATATTGCCCCCCCACTTACGCTTTACCTTTGAGCCCAGATGATGTTACTCACTAGTAGCATAATCGCTTACCATGTTCAATATCAGGGTAGTAGGAGACATCGGGCAGTGCTACCGTTCTTGTGGGAAGGAAAATAACTACAGATGGGATCAGTGAAAGTTGATCCCGGTTTATGGTATACTCCACCAGCTACAGGGTGTGTTGCAAGCTTGGCTGCACCTGCATATTGCTTCCTTCAGGCTACAGGCCAGAGCTCATTTCACAGGAGCATGAGCAAGTTCACCAGGAGAACAGAGCTAGGTGTTTGACAGATTTCGTCCTGATATTAACAAAACACAAGTTCATACTGTACTCAAAACAAAGAAAAGGCACCAAGATAATTGTACTGAATATAAATAATTCCTTACTTTTCCAAGCTATGTGCTAGAGCCCGGTAGTACGTTTTGACTGACCGCCACTAGCTGAAAGGTATAACAATCTATAACGAAGATGGATGTACGTATGTATGTTAATTTCAAGGCATTAATGTGGATGTCGAACAGTCGTTTGAAGTGTGTGTTAACTGAACCTTTATTAAATAATCCCTTTTCCTGGAGGAGTATTCAGGAGAAAAGTGATATTTTTATTAAGTTACAACCCACTTCTTATGATAAAGTTATTCACCATTTCATAAAAAACCTAGAGTAGAATTTATTTTCAAGTAGGTCAGATAAGAAAATTAATAATCATTCCCCCAAAACCGTTTGACGTACAAACTGAGGGTGTATTTTACAGGTTCAGTCAATGGTAGACGTTTTAGTATTCTATGATAGAAGCGCTATTGAATTACCCGATGATGTCATACCGAGGACAGACTATTGCTGCTAGATATCGTTGTCTTTCATCTAGCTCCATGGCTAAATGGTTAGCATGTTGGCCTTGGGACCAAGGTGCCCTGGGTTTGATTCCTGGCCGGGTCGCAGATTTTAACCTTCACTGTTAATTCTGATCTTGGGGGCTGGGTGTGTGTGCCCTAGTGATCTTTCTTCTTTCAAATGAGATATTGAACAATCATCACACATGTTATCTAGAAATTGTTTCGATCTTAGAATTTCATGTCTTTATAATGCTCACAGGTCCAAGTGGAATTCTGAAACTATAGACAAATTCTGCATCAGTATTAAACAACATGGTAATGATGATTGTCTTGGAGCATGCTATTTAAATTGTTTCAATTAAGGTGTCTCACTGGCAGGCTGAAATAAAATGAGGTGTGATTACTGTTAAAAGATGCTGTAGTTACAAATAATATACGATTTGCAACAGCAGCTCCACAACCAGGACGTCATCAATGAATATACATTGATGACAAAGCGAAGAAGAAGAAGAAGAAGAAGAAGAAGAAGAAGAAGAAGAAGAAGAGGAAGAAGATGAAGAAGAAGTCTTTCTTTCAATATGGTTTGAATGGATGCATACTGGATTCGGGTTTGGCGTGTGTAACAAAACTGGTGAATGCACCTTGGAATGCAACTTGGTAAAATCTTGTGACATATGGACAACTAGCAAGATACCCATGCTTCATTACGGTTTTAAATTGAAGATTATTTTCCAAAATTTTACATTACTTTGTGTGGTCAATGCTTTCAGAGGAATGAATGGCTTTAGTGTTTTACCCCCATGTCATCCCCTTAGGGGTGGTATGTTTTGAAACCCTTCCTTAGTGGGTGTTAATTGCCTTTTATATATATACCAGTTTTCATCTCTGTAACTTCTTCAGTTTTAGAGATATAAGTATCCTCATAAAAAGAATTCAACCCTTCATTTCTTTTCAAACCCTGCACCTTAAGTGAAATTTCATAGAGCAAAGAAAATGTAACTTTATTTTCAAAGGCGATTCCAAATACCAATGTTCACTCACGTCTGTAAAAATACCCAGTTTTTTGAGATATAAGTATCCTCATAAAAAGAATTCAACTCCTTCACTTCTTTTCAACAACCCCCCTCTGCCCCTTAAGTGGATTTTCCTAAAATGAAGAAACATGTTTCTTTATTTTTAAAGGAGATTCCAAATACCAGTTTTCACGCCTGTAACATCTTCAGTTTTTGAGATATACTATAGATTTACTATAGATTTAAAAAATGTACACATATTTTCACTTCTTTCCCCCCCCCTCCCTTAAATGGATTTTCTGAAAACAAAAAAGGAGATTCCAAATACCAGTTTTCATGTTTTTTTTATATATATAAGCATCCTCATAAAAGGAATTGAACCCCCTTTTTACCTGTTTTCACCCCTGTCAAGAGGATTTTCAGAAAAAACATGTTTTTCTTTATTTTTAAAGGAGATTCCAAATACCAATTTATACGTCTGTAAGCTGTCAAGTTTTTGAAATATATACTCATTTAAACAATTCCACCCCCTTTCAAACCCCTTAGCAATGGAATATCCAAAAATCCTTTCTTAGTCAGCACCTACACTGTAATGTAAATGTATTCCCAAAATTTAATTTCTTTCTGTCCAGTAGTTTTGGCTCGGCGATGATGAATCAGTCAGTCAGTCAGTTGGTCAGTCAGGACATGTTCTTTTATATAGATGGATAAAAGGCTTCAAAATTATCAAAAATGTTTTTGAGAGAACAGAACCTCTTATTAGAACTCTTAAAAATTTCCAAATGACCAATGTTAAGTATCAAAAATACTTATTGGGAACATCTCAGTGTTAGTGACTGGATGTCGTGAGGAGAGTTCAGCACTACTGGAATCCCAGCCAATTATATCTATTGTTACAGTCATTGAAAATGACTTGGAATTCATGGATGTTCTGCCAACCTGGGCCCAATGTTTAGGTAGACAGACTTTGTCCCTCATAAGGCAGGATGAAGGGTGAGTGATAGAAGAATAACACTCTCTAAAGAAGCTTGGTCTAGCTGTCCCCACTGCTAGTACTGTGTTAGTGCTCATTCCAGGGTTTCAAGAGAAGATGTTCATTGATTTGGTCAGTGGAAGAGGACTTGCTATCCCAACTGCAGACAAAGCAAAGGAGCTATCTTCACCTAGCAGCACCTGCACTTTTGTGAAGCAGCTACAAAAGATGTCTGTAGTTCAAAGGAGCGCCCTTACTCAACACCTGATGGTAGGTATAAAATGCACCTGCTACCTTGTAGATGAGTAAAGGTGCTATTAAAGATTAAGGGAAATCACCATGACAGAGTCTGCCTCTGTAGTATAACAGTCAGCACAATTAGGTGCCGTCCTTCAGGGTGCCTAGATTCGATTCCCAGTACTGCCAGAGATTTAAGAATAGCAGGAGGGCTTGTGTTTGGTTAAAATGGTACATACAGCTCACCTCCATTGGGAATGTACCTAAAAAGAGCTGCCCCACCTCAGGATGAGGACACGAGTTTACTTTATTTTACCATGACAGAAAAACCTGACTATGATTGGCCTAGCAAGTCAGCGGAAAAGGTAAAGTTGGCATCAAAAGGAAATGGAGTCTTGGAAAGAATAGAAAAATATATACTGTGACCAATTCCACTCATACCTCTGGGACAAATGATCATTCCTTGGAGCCCAAGACTAATAAAGGGAATAATAGAATAACACCTAGATGACTTTGCCTTACTTTCAGAAACCCTTACAGATGCAGCAATGCAAGTCAGTCTCCTTGAAAAGACAGCCAAAATGACAGGCTTGAGAATCTCTGCCGAGAAAACAAAATTTTTGACGAATATAAAAAGTGCCCCAAAGTTTTTAGTAACGGATATTGGTCAAATAGAAAAGGTAAAGAAATTCAAATATTTGGGTGAGACAATTCAAGAAAATGGTTTAGAAAAATCTGCTATAGAGGAGAGGATACAAAAGATGGAAAGAGCGTACGGTATAACTAAGAATACTTACAACAAAAAGTGCTTATCAAGAAAACTTAAAATAAAGCACTACAACACAGTAGTGAAACCAGAATGCCTTTATGCCAGTGAATGTCTAGCACTGAACTACAAGCTTGATAAATTAGAAATATTAGAAAGAAGAATTATAAGGAAAATATTAGGTCCTCTAAGAATTGCAGAGTTTTGGAAATTAAGAAGTAACAATGAAATTTACCAGAATGTAGAAAACATATCAGAAACAATAAGAAAAAGGAGATTGCTATTTCTTGGACACATTTACAGATTGGATGACAATAGACTAACTAAATGAATCTTCAAATACCTTTGGGAAAAGAAATCAACTACCACCTGGATTCAAGAAGTCAAGAAAGACCTGGAAAGGAACAACATACGAGAAGAAGAATTATTGGAAAGAAAGATTTTTAGGAAGAAAGTCTTACAAATGGAAGGATTTGAAGGGAGGAAGGAAAAGAAAACAGACACAAAGTGGACTGAAGACAGGAAAAAGAAACACAGTGAAACAATGAAAGAATACTGCAAGAAAAGGAAAGAACAACTAAGGAGGAACAATTGAAATTGTAACGTGGTCCTTAGAAGGCCAGGACGCAAGAAGAAGAAGAAGAATAACACCTAGATTACATAAAATAAAAGAAGTGACAATACCAATGATTACAGACATACCTTATATTCAACATGGAACCACAGAACAGAAAATCTGAAGTAATTTAGCCTACAGAAGAGTAACATTAAAGTGGGTGTCATGATTTCCAAAGTTATCATATGCTTTGTTGTTGTTTGTTGTTTAAAGGGACCTAACATTGAGGTCATCGGCCAAATTATCATTTTATTTATTTATTTATTGTCTTGTTTTATATGGCGGGACTCAGGCTATGAAGCCTGCTATTCTGTCCGACCATACATACACCTACATGAAGAGTTAAATATACACTAAATTATCTACAGTTTAATATCTTAAGGTATCAATTAAATGTTTTAATTAATCTAATAACTTAGCTATGATCTAATCCTACTATGTTATAAGAAATTATTATTATTTATTAACCAGGTTTGACAGAGTTTTTTAAAGCGGAGGTGGTTTGACACGCTCCTAATTTCAGCAGGTAGGGAATTCCAAATTCGGCTGGCGGTGACTATAAATATTATATAATATTATAAATATTACAAGTAATTTTATTCTTGAAAGAATTTTACAAATTATCATATGCTAACTGTGTATCAAGAGTCTTTGATTGAGTCCAGATTATTCTAAGAGTTATCACATGTGAGAAATGTGATGAAAAATGTCCTGATGAATAATTGTGAAAGTGACTGAGAGGCTACAATACTTTGAAATACAGATAAAATGGTTCATATACATAAGAAGAGTGTTTCAATCTAAATTATTCAGAATATTTTTTAATAAAGACACAGTGTCACTAGCTCCAGTAATGAATAAGGGTAATCAAATTTAAGAATAACTTTTAGGTCATCAACCTCAAGAGAGATAAGGGGAGTTCTTGGCTGTTTGAAGAATAAGGAAGTTAAGATGGACATGAAAGCAAAGTTAAAAGTGAAAGCTACCCTACGTACAGATCTCTGCACATGGCTACGAAGGTGTTTAGGGGTTGTAGTAAGGATGTAAAGGAGAGGGCATATAAGTCTCTGATAAGACCCCAACTGTCGGCAGCCCTGAAGATGATTTTCCATGGTTTCCCATTTTCACACCAGGCAAATGCTGGGGCTGTACCTTAATTAAGGCCACAGCCCCTTCTTTCCAACTCCTAGGCCTTCCCTATCCCATCGTCGCTATAAGACCTATCTGTGTCGGTGCGACATAAAGCCACTAGCAAAAAAACAAAAGACGCCAACTAGAGTACGGTTCCAGTGTATGGGACTCTCATCAAGATTACTTGATTCATGAACTGGAAAAAATCTAAAGTAAAGCAGCTCGATTTGTTCTGGGTGATTTCTGACAAAAGAGTAGAGTTACAAAAATCTTGCAAAATTTGGGCTAGGAAGACTTGGGAGAAAGAAGACGAGCTGCTTGACTAAGTGGTATGTTCTGAGCTGTCAGCGGAGAAATGACGTGGAATGACATTAGTAGACGAATATGAGTGGTGTCTTTTAAAGTAGGAAAGATCACAATATGAAGATAAAGTTGGAATTCAAGAGGACAAATCGGGGCAAGTATTTGTTTATAGGAAAGGGAGTTAGTGATTGGAATAACTTACCAAGGGAGATGTTCAATAAATTTCCAATTTCTTTGAAATCATTTAAGAAAAGACTAAGAAACAACAGATAGGGAATCTGCCACCTGCGTGACTGCCCCTAAATGATGTATTAACATTTGCTAATTATCCCTTACAACACTTTTTATAACGTTTAAAAAATTGCAAACATCCAAGCCAGGCCAAGTACAGCTGTCTCGACAATCCGCTTGCACTACTGCAGTTCAGCTTCTCCAGCGAGCTGTCGCCGTAAATTACTGTCGGGGAGCTCTGCCCAGCTCCCAGGAAAAGGAAGCTTCAAGTGCATGCGTGAGCCAAGCGACCTAAAATTTTGCTGGGGTAGCTCTCTTTTGTGCTGGCAAGGAAACCCAACTCACTGTACAAGCTGAACTGTGGTAGTGCGAGCAGATTGTCGAGACAGCTATAACTGGCTTGGCTTAGATGTTCGTAATTTTTAAACATTATAAAAAGCGTTCTAAGGAATAATTAGAAAATGTTAATACAAAGTTCTTCACCCCAGCAGCGCTGGGGTAGATAGGTTTCAGTGCACGCCACTGTTAGGTTTTATTTCAACTGCCAGTAGTTCATATGTTTTCAAGTTGATTGAAACAAGACCGACAAGTCTGTTCCGTGTTCTACAAACACACAGCAGTATTTTTAACCCAGATCCAAGAACTTAATTAAAGTGCCAAGCATTTCATGTCATTGTGTATATAATTTGTCATTATGTTTTATGTTAACCTATTGATATGTATTTAGGCAATTGCCATTTTGTATATAAATTCGCCATCATGTTTTATGTCAACCTATTGAGATGTATGTAGGCAATCCTCATGATGATTGTTATCAAATTCCCTTTGATTTAATTATTCTTCACTTAATAAATTTCAAATATTTTACATTATGTTGAATGGTGGAACATCCCTCAAACCCTATTAATAAATAAAATCCGCTTCATTGCCAAAAAATCGTTCAACAGAGGCACTAGTAGCAGGAATACTCAAAATTAAAGAACAGAGTTTGGTTACTTCAGGTAATGCCACATTTAATTCATGTTAAATATCATGTTAAATGAAAATGAAAACCTACAACCTGTTTTCCAGTCACTGACCTGGTCAGGGATGAAATGAATGAAGCAGATATAGCCTATTAGTACGATGGGGTCGCCACTCCCAAAGTGATTTATTAATAACTGACAGGTGCTATGAAATGAGAATGGAGAGTGTTGCTGGAATGAAAGATGACAGGGAAAACGGGAGTACCTGGAGAAAAACCTGTTCTGCCTCTGCTTTGTCCAGCACAAATCTCACATGGAGTGACCGGGATTTGAACCACAGTATCCAGCGGTGAGAGGCTGATGCGCTGCCGTCTGAGTCACGGATGCTCATCATGTTAAATATCCATGTTAAATTCTGTTGATGGATAGATGGCCGACATATCGCTTTTGAGTTCCAGGACGTGGAAGTAGCTACCTCATGATTTAATCAAGGACTCAAATGGCCGACAGGAAAAGAGTCCATGAACGTTTCAAACAAGTCAAAATCCAAAAGAGAAGGAAATTCCAGCTTATCAGTTCGGAAAAACGTTACGTTATATGTCGAACCATTGAATCAAGTACTTCACAATGCAGTCCACATTTTGCCTATTTCCACATCACCAGTTAGCTGTCTTGTTACTCCAATTTCATTTTAATTTGGCAAAACTGATTAATGTTTGTCTGTATACTGCTTCCAAAACAAATAAAATTTGTCACATTTGTCATTCAGAAATCTCTTGAATTCATCGACCTTGGCAGCACATTATATTATGTCATTAATTTTGGTTTGTAATATGTTGAACAAGATCTTCACTTGATGCAGTACAAATTAAAATAAATTTAACAGAAAAATATATTCAAAATCTTGTAGAGTGGCAAAGAAACCTATTGAACAGGTTTTTGTTTCACTGTCCCATTCTTGGGTATGCCTTATGACTGACTTGAAAAAAGTTTTCAGATCCTTTTTATTTCTGATATTACTTTAGCCAAACAATATTTATGTATCTGGTGGGTCAGGGAAATTGATGGTAAATGCTCAGTAGTAAACGCCTGAAATGGAGTTTTTTTCTTTGAAAATCTTGAGAAAAAGTTGCAAACCAAGACAGAGCTTCAAAGAAAACTTTGCATTACTTAATGCCTTTAACAGAGTGTTTTAGTACTTGGTTTAGCTTGTATGCATAGCAATGCACTAATAAGGCTGACTGATATTTGGCATGAATAATCTGTTGCAGACCGTTATGTGCTCCAGCCATAATGTAACACCCATTGTACTTTTGAGTGACTAATTTGTCACTAAATTGGAATTAAGCTGATTAAGCCAGAGAAACAGCAGAGTGATCGGTACTTAGATCAATGAACCTAGTAAATCTCTCCTGAATATCATAAAATGTAACATAACAAAGCACAGAAGAAAGCTGAGAAGTTTGTGTTAAGTCCTTGGCCTCATCTTCTATCACAGCTACAAATGGTGCTTCTTTGACTTTTTCTTTTATTTTATTTAATAAAACAGCTGAGACTGAATCAATTAACTCATTATGGATATCATGGGAAGTACCAAGGAGAGCAGGAGATGTTTCCAAATGGTCCCGTAACTTTTCATCATAAGTGGCTCTATATAATGGAGCAATTCAACAAAATTTCCTCTCTTGAGTAGTGATTTTCAGTATGGCTCCTAAAAGGCAGCTCTTGCTCCACCAGGAAACAAACAGCATCTGTTGTTAGACAACTAACTGTATAATGATTTGCTTTCATTTTTTCATTATGTTTGTCCCAACAAATTATGAAGGCAAGACTTAGAGATTCCTCCATTCTAGTACTACCAAACTTCAGTAAAGCTATTTTGGAATTAACATACTGTAATCTACAGACTGTTCATGTTGTTTCTTTAGTACATAATAACTGTTAACATACAAACTCCCTTTGTTGTTCAAACATTTGTGTCTGTTGAAAATAAAAGGCAAGGCCAGGAATACAAGGAACACAACTTCAAACAGGCAGACAGTCATGTATCATTTGTGTACCTGGAATCATTAAAATGATGCATTTTGCCACTTCTTTCTGTTACCATAGCTGATATACTAGGAGTGGGTCTCCCCTGGGGTCTCCCATTGTCTATGATTTGTATCTAAGCAACAAGAGTTCAGCTAGAGAATGAATCTGTTAATAAGTCCTTAATAACACAGCCACATCCATGCTACATCATAAATGCATCTCCCTTTAACAACAAGAAAGCCACAGCAAGCACAAGACACGTTCTTAACGATCACCACTGGACTCCGCAAATGATTACTGTTAAGTTATCATCTCGACTGAGGCAAACACACGAGCCTAGTAGCCAGCATGGTCAGCTCTGTGCAGTGTTTCCAAGTGCATCAAATGCGCAAGTGTGCCCCGACTGAATTCAAGCTCCACATGTTTGCCTCAGCGAAGCGGTAAACAGAGCGCACAGTCAGCAGATCTTTATCATGCGACAGATGTGAAGCCTTCATCACTTTAAGTGGTATTTATGCGGAAGAGAATTAGGTTTTATGGCTGTTATACTATAGTATATATGCCATAATATTATGTAATCATAATCGTTGATCTTTCGTTTTAGATGGTGTTAGCTCGACTAACAAGACAAACATAGATGCGCCTGTTCAGAAACCTAGTGGGATAGTGACTTTTGCCACAAAATGTGACAAATTGAGTTACTGCTATTTTCCATCAGCATCACCTGTTGCCATCCCTTATCAATTTCATGAGTTCAAACCATGTAATGCAACTCCTGCTGTCACTATACAAGGTTGTCTAAGCAGATGACATCAGCATTTTATAAAATTTCCATGAAAGAGGGAGCTATGCCAATGGGCATTACTTTCTTGCTTGTAAGTATCATCAGACCATACAACTAAAAAATATTATATACTAGATTAACAATATTCCAACTTAACTATGAATGTCCAGAAAACTAAATATATGATAATAACTAAGATGAGTATAAAAAATATTAATCATTCAAAGATGTATATTAACAACACAGAAATAGATGTTAATCACTTTAAATATTTGGGTCTAATCCATATACATAAAATAACATGCCCTGACTGACTGACTTACTGACTCATCATCTGATAATATAGTTCATTCCCATAGGGAATCTGAAATATTTGTCCCGAATGAGTAAATTTATAGTACCAATATAAATGGTCCTTTATTTATTTACATTTTATGGCCTTCATTGGACCACTCTAGCCAACTTTATACAAAGAATTTTTTAGTTTCCTGTCAGCCCAGTACTTCTTCATTCTCTCTGATCTTATCCTTCTTTCTTCATCGGGAATCACCCTTCCTATTGTCTGTTTGTTGATTCTGATTTGTAGTCTGGTTTGTTTGTCTGTGAGTTTCTTGATTTTGTCGGTTTTGTTTCTTAGGTCTTCCACTGTAATTTGTAGTTCATCCATATCTTGCTAGGTTGGGCTCATCAGTTGGTACCTAGCACACCTAGGGCAAAATGCTGGCAACCAGGAATGAGTTAGCTGGAAAATTTATAATGTCCAATAACGGACCCAAATCCTTCTTGTATAGACTATTTGCAGAGCTTGATGGTGAAATTGTAACCTACATAGTGTACTGTATATTTAATTTGTGATTGTGTGTTTTTTATTTTTAATATCATACGCTAAATAAATAATAAATATATTGGTATGATTCAACATTGCCGAGCCAAAACTACTGGACATAAAGAAATGAAATTTTGGGGATACATTTATATTAGAGTGTAGGTTCTCAATAAGGGAGGATTCTTGGATATTCTGGCATGAAGGGGTGAAACAGGGGGGCGGAGGGAGGCTGCATTTTTAAAATGAGGATATCTATTTTGCAAAAACTAAAAAGTTTACAGACATAAAAATTGGTATTTGGAATTTCCTTTTTTAAAAAAACATATCTTTTTTTGTTTTTGAAAAATCCAATTAAGGGGGTGAAAAATGAGGGAAAAGGTGCTGAACACCTTTTATGAGGTGACTTACATCTCAAAAACTAAAGATGTTACAGATATGAAAATTGGTATTTGGAATCTCCTTTGAAAATAAAGAAACACGTATTTTTGTGTTTTTGGATAATACAATGAATAGGGCGTGAGCAAATGTGACAAACAGGGTGAACTTTTAAAAATACATATTAAAGCTTTGAAAACTGGTATTTGGAGTTTCCTGTAACAGTGAAGAAACATACAAAAAATTTTTGGAAAATCCAAAGGGGAACTGAAAAAGAGGGTGAATTTTTAAAATTAGCATATCTACAGTATATCTCAAAATCTTAACATGTTGCAGACGTGAAACTTTGTAATTGGAATCTGCTTTAAAAATAAGGAAACACATATTATTTTGTTTTTGGAAAAACCCTTAATGGTGGGGGAGTGGGGAGAAAGAATTGAAAAATTAGTTGAATTATTTGTATGATATGTACCAAAAAATCTAAAGATGTTAGAAACATGAAAACCTATATTTGGAGTCTCCTTTAAAAATAAAGAAACACTCATTTCGGGGGGTGGGGGGAAATCCACTTGTTAGTGGGGTGTGTGTGATGAAACCGGAAATGAATTCCTTTTACAAGGATACATATATCTCAAAAACTGAAGATGTTACAGTCATTATATTTGTATTTGGAAGCTCTTTTAAAGAAACGGGTACTGTTTATTTTTGGAATATTCACTTAAATGGGGAGTGTGAAAGGAAGTGAAAAAAATTGAATTCTTTTTTCTGGAGAAACTTGTACCTCAAAACTGAAGGTTACAGACGTGGTAACTGGTATGGAATCTCCTTGAAAAAGAAAAAAGCACGCATTTTGTTTGGATGGGGTGAAACGAACTTAACGGGTGGGGGTGGAGTGAAAAAGGAGTTGAATTATTTTCATGAGGAAACTTATATCTCAAAAACTGAAGATGTTACAGACATGAAAATTTGTATTTGGAATTTTCTTTCAAAGTAAAGAAACACGTGATCTTTTGTTTTTGGAAAATTAATTGAAAAATTAGTTGAATTCTTTATATGAGGATACTTATACCTCAAAAACTGAACATGTTAGAGGCATGAACATTTGTATTTGGAATCTTCTTTCAAAGTAAAGAAACACATGTTCTTTTGTCTTTGGAAAATCCACTTAAGGTGGGGGGGGGGGAGTTGAAAAAGGAGTTGAATTACGTTTATGAGGATACTTATATCTCAAAAAATGAAGATGTTTACAGACATGCAAATTATTAATTGGAATCTCCTTTAAAAATAAAGAAACACACATTTTTTTTTTTTTTTTGGGGGGGAAAATTGACATAAGGGGTGTAGGGTTGAAAATAAGTAAATAAGGAGATGAAATATGTTTATGAGGATACTTTATCTTTAAAACTGAAGCTGTTACAGATGTGAAAGTTGGTATTTTGAATTTCTTTTCAAAATAAAGAAACACATACTTTTTGTTTTTGGAAAGTCCACTTAAGGCAGGAGAGGAGTGGAAAGAAGTGAAAAAGAAGTTGAATTATTTTTATAAGTAGCCTATACATTTATCTCAAAAACTGAAGGTGTTACAGATGTACAGACATGAAAACTGGTATTCGGAATCTCCTTTAAAAATAATGAAACACGTATTCTTTTGTTTTCGTAAAATCCAGTTAAGGGGCTGAAAGGAATTGGAAAAGCGGGTGAATTTTTAAAGTGAGTACTGGTATACCTAGCGCAGTGACTGAGATGGTATGGACATATGCGACGCATGGGAGATAACAGATTACCAAAAGAAATGTATGATCTACTTGAAGACAAAAGACCAAGAGGGCGACCAAGACTCGGGTACAAGGACATGGTGAGGATTGACACTCAGCAGTGAGGACATACTTTGGAAAGCATCAAAGAAGGAGAGAAGTTCAGAGACCACAACTGGTGGAGAAGCCTCGTTCGCCGACCCATCGCATAAGATGGAACGATGTGGGGTATGTATGTATGTATGTATGTATGTATGTATGTATGTATGTATGTATGTATGTATGTATGTATGTATGTATGTATTGGTATACCTACATTATATTACATTATATGTCAAAAACTTAACATGTTAGAGACAAGAAACTTGGTATTTGGAAAGTCCTTTAAAAATACAGGAACATGTACCTTTTTGTTTTCGGAGAAAGCACTTAACGGGAGATGAAAAGAGGTGAAAAATAGTTTCATTATTTATGAGGATACTTATATCTTAAAAACTGAAGATGTTACAGACGTGAAACTTGGTATTTGGAATCTCTCTTAAAAATAAAGAAACATGTATTTTTGTTTTCGGAAAATACACTTAAGCGGGGGTAGGGTGGAGAAAGGACTGATCAAGGGGTTAAATTCTTTTTGTAGGGATACTTATGTATATCTCAAAAACTGAAGACGTTACGGATGTGGGCATAGGTATTTGGAATTTCCTTTAAAAATAAAGAAACATGTATTTATTTTTCGACTTGAGAGAAGACACATGTACAGTTCTATGTCGCAGGGTTATCTTAGCCCCGGAAGGTAATACCACAAACATGGTTTACAAACAATTTCTCTGGTAAATAAAATTCAATTTTTGGGTGAGTTTTTATACTTCAAGAATTGATCAAATTATGAATTCGACGCGAGCGAAGCCGCGGGTAATTGCTAGTCTATATATATAAAATAACATGTCCTGACTGACTGACTGACTGATTCATCATTGCTGAGCCAAAACTACTAGACATAAAGAAATGAATTTTTGGGGATACATTTATATTAGGGTGTAGGTGCTCACTAAGGGAGGATTTTTGGATATTCTAGTGCTAAGGGGGTGAATTTTTAGATGTGAGGATATCTATATCTCAAAAACTTAAAAGTTTACAGACGTTGTGAAAGCAAGTGAAAAAAATTTAATTCTGGAGATACTTATATCTCAAAAAAGGTTGGGCCTACAGACGTGAAACTTGGTATTTGGAATCTCCTTGAAAAATAAAGAAATACACACTTTTTTGTGAGGGGTGAAACCAACTTAACTTACTTTGAAAGAAAATACCAAATATAAATTTTCATGTCTGTAACATCTTAATTTTTTGTGATATAAGTATCCTCATGAAAAGAATTCAACTACTTTTTCACTCCACAGATGTAACCAGAAATAACTGGGATAAGCTGAAGAAAGTTAGTTAAGAAAGCGTATTCAGATGCTGAGGAGGGGCAAAGCTTGAAGGTTTACAAAGAAAAACAAAAAAGCTAGGTCACCACATGATAAGTAACCATTCTCCCATGACTAGCCATCTTTATATGACATAACTTCTTCAGAACATATTGCTGTATCTGAACTGGAGTGCGTACTTGTCACCTGCTATGAGCCTTCAAGTGAATAGCTCAGATCCCTTCCAACAGAACAAATATGGCCTAAGCCTCCATAGCTCAATCCATTGGCTCAATTGTTAGAGCATCCAGTGTGAAACTGGAAGACTGCGGATTCAGTTCCACTGGTGTCTGGTCAGCCATTTTTTTGTTCTGTACTTTACATCCTCTCTGCTTGTTACACAGCACAACCTAATAAGCTGAAAGTGAATTTCAAAAGTATTTATTTATTAATCCTTGTATAAAAAAATCACCTAAAGTTTAAAATGTTGGAATGCTGTGATTTTCTCATAAAAATAAATATCATACATAGGCCTATATATATCTTATGTTAGTTGTAAGAAATCTACAGTAAGATTATGTGTTGGTAACTCAGGTGTATTATTCCTTGAAGAAATGGAGTTGATTTGTCTACCCTGTATTTTTATTCTTTGAATGCTAGCTGTGTGTGATGTGTAGTTGTGGGCAACAGTTCACAATAAAAAGTGTGTGTGATGAAGCTGGTGTTTTTGTTGTAAAGTTTGTTTGCCTGAACTGGTGTTATGAGCTAACAATGAAGAGATATCAACAAAAAAGATCATCTAAAGTTATGAATCTTTGATCCATTACTAATGGAGGAGGGAACTTCAAAAAATTAGAATGAGTTACTTAGGAACAAAACACAAGATGAAACATATTTTAAATGTTAACCCGCGGTTACTCGCATGGTGAGCGCGGCGCTCACCTTCGTAGTATATTGCTTCTTGTTGGAATGTTACAAAACCTCCACCTTTGTAAGTCCCTGTACCTTTGTAACAGATTATTATAAAGGGGATGTGTCAGTCATTTTCATTATCTTTGAAAATATACGCCCGCAATTCATTATTAGGCACGGCAGTGTATGTTTGGTGAGCGGTGCGCTCAGTAGCGAGGAACTGTGCTACTTATATTTCGCTCATTGTAATAAGTCAGGTTTTGTTTTATGCTTGTATTTAATGCAAAATGTTTATACTGTGGGTGTTTTTAGACAATATTTACAAGTTATTGTGGCATCCAGTGATCAGATACTTTCGTGGTTATGTGAAACGAAGGAGGGAAGGTCTTGAACATCGAGACATGGTATGAAATAGATGAGGTTTACGGAAGTGATCATAACTCTGTTTCAGAATGCCTGCAAGTTCTGGGGAAGGAGAGGACTTTCGTTTATAGCAAACTTTGATATCAATGTACATAGCTTGTTTTACGACCGGATGCCCTTCCTGACGCCAACCTCAGTTGAAGAGCTAATAAAGATAAAATAAATGATGGTGAACGAAGGTGGCTAAATAGGTGTAAGGAATCGGCTGTAGTCTGTGAATAGAAACTGCCCCGGTATATGCCTGGAAGCGTAAACAGAAAACCATTCTCAGGACAGCTAACGGTGGGGATCGAACTCACGCGTCTCCCGAATGTTGAGCTTTCCTCCATAGCCACTCCACTCGGCTGTGTACCTAAATAAATAACTAGCTCGAATGGACATATTAAAAATACCTCCATATTTATATGGACATATTATAGCCTTTAAACTTAAAGGTGAGCGCTGCGCTCACCAGCGAGTAACGGCGCACATAAAGACATAGCGAGTAATGCCGGGTTAATTCATACACCACTGAGAAGAGATTAAGGGCTGGTCAGAACAGGTTGAATAGGAAAATTTAAAGAGAAAGGACTCTGCCGCAAGTAAATAACATTAATTTCATAGATCAGGATCCTGTGGGTGATATATACATCTCGTGAATAATGACCCTCTCAGAGATTTTAAAGAGCATGGAACCTCTACCAGATCAGGAAGAACTCCAACTGTATATATATTATACATACATGTATAGTGCGCGCACCTTTTAGTGATACATATACACCCTATTGCTGAATCGGTCGACCTTGGTTTTCTTCAAGATTCGTATTGGCAACCTTTGAAACACAAACTATGAATCGCTTATGCATCGCTGTGCGACATCTGGCGTACACTTTATGTACTAGTACTGTTGTTGTTCACACAGCAAAGCTAAACTATAGAATTCATGCTAGAAACAAGATACGCATCGAGAAATGTTATATAATCTATATATATAAAATAACTTGTCCGGACTGACTGACTGACTGACTGATTCATCATCGCCGAGCCAAAACTACTGGACATAATGAAATGAAATTTTGGGGATTCATTCATATTAAGATGTACGTGTTCGCTAAGAGAGGATTTTTGGATATTCTGTCGCTAAGGGGGTGAAAAAGGGGGTGAAATTTTAAAATGAGTGTATCTATATCTCAAAACTTTAAAAGTTTACAGATGTAAAAATTGGTATTTAAAATCTTCTTTAAAAATAAGGCAACACATATTTTTTTTGTTTTCAGAAGATCCCAGTAGGAGGGGTGAAAAAGGGGTGATAAAGTGGTTGAATGCCTTTAATCAGGATACCGGTACTTATATCTCAGAAACTGAACATATTACAGACCTGAAAATTTGTACTTTTGATCTCTTTTAAAAAATAAAGAAACACATATTTTTTTTGTTTTTGGAAAATCCAATTAATGGGAGGGTGTAAAGGGGAAAGAATTTTTAAAATGAGTGTATCTATATCTCAAAACTTCTGAAGTTTATAGATGTAAAAATTGGTATTTAGAATCTCCTTTAAAAATAAAAATAAATGTATTTTTTTTGTTTTTGGAAAATCCCAATAGCAAGGGTAGAAAAGAGTGAAAAATGGGTTGAATGCCTTTAATGAGGCTACTTTTATTTCAGAACCTGAAGACATTACAGACCTGAAAATTAGTATTTGGGATCTACTTTAAAAATAAAGAAGCAGGTATTTTTTCGTTTTTGGTAAATCTAAATATGGGGGGTGAAAAGGGGGGAGAATTTTTAAAATGAGTGTATCTACATCTTAAAACTTGAAAAGTTACAGATGTAAAAATTGGTATTTACAATCTCCTTTAAAAATTAAGAAACATGTATTTTTTGTTTTCAGAAAATCCCAATAGGAGGGGTGGAAAAGGGGTTGAATGCCTTTAATGAGGATACTTATATCTCAGAAACTGAAGATATTACAGATCTGAAAATTGGTATTTGGGAGTCTTTTAAAAATAAAGAAACATATTTTTTTTTGCTTTTGGAAAATCCAAATCGTGGGGGTGAAAAGGGGGTGGATTTTTAAAATGACTGTATCTATATCTCAAAACTTTAAAAGTTTGCACATGTAAAAATTGATATTTAGAATCTCCTTTAAAAAATAAAGGAAGACGTATTTTTTTGTGTTCTGTAAATCCCAATAGGAGGGGTGTAAAAGGGTGAATATTGGGTTGAATGCCATTAATGAGAATACATATATCTCAGAAACTGAAGATATTACAGAGCTGAAAATTTGTGCATGGGATCTCCTTTAAAAATAAAGAAACATGTATTTTTTTGTTTTTGGAAAATCCAATTAATGGCAGTTAAACAGGAGTGACAAATTGGGGTGAATTTTTTGAAAGACTATATCTACAGAATACCTGAGAAATGTAAAATGTTACAGACGTAAAAAGTGATATTTGGAATCTCCTGTAAATGTAAAGAAACATAGGTGATTTGTTTTTGGAAACTCCACTTAAGGGAACTAAAAAGGGGGTGAAATTTTAAAACGAGAATTTCCACAGTATATCTCAAAACCTTAACATGTTACAGAAGTGAAAAATGGTATTGTTTATCTCTATTAAAAGTCAAGAAACGTGCATTTTTAGTTTTCCGAAATACTACTTGGGCGGAGGGGGGGGGGGGTAAAAGTGACTGAAAATGGTGTTGAATTCTTTTAATTAAGCTACTGATATCTCAAAAATGAAGATGTTACAGACATGAAATTTGATATTTGGAATCTGCTTTAAAAGTAAAGAAACATATATTCTTGAAAAATCCAATGAAGGGGGAGGGGTGAAAAGAGTGAAAAATGAATTGACTTAATTGTATGAGAATACTTACGTCTAATAAAAACTAAAGTTATTACAGACGTGAAAATTGATATTTGGATCTACTTTAAAAACAAAGAAAAATGCGATTTTTGATGGGGGGGGGGAATAATCTTGGGGGAGGGGGCGGGAGTGAAAAGTAGTTGAATTCCTTTCATGAGAACACATAAATCAAAAACTGAAGAAGTTAGAGTCGTGATAATTGGTATTTAGAAGATCCTTTACTATTAAAGAAACATGGTTTTTTGCCAGAAAATTCACTTGGGGGGTGGGGGTGAGGAATGTGAAAGGAAGTGAAAAAAGTGAATAATTGTTATGGGGATACTTATATCTCAAAACTGATGGTAATAGATGTGAACAATGGTGTTTGGAATCTCCTTTAAACATACAGAAACATGCCTTCTTTTAATTTGTGTGTGTGTGTGGGGGTAATTAAACTTAACGGCGGTGGGGTGTAAAAGCTAGTTGCTTTACGTCACACCGACACAGATAGGTCTTATGGCGACGATGGGACATGGAAGGGCTAGGAGTGGGAAGGAAGCGGCCGTGTCCTTAATTAAGGTACAGCCCCAGCATTTACCTGGTGTGAAAATAGGAAACCACGGAAAACCATTTTCAGGGCTGCCGACAGTGGGGTTCGAACCTACTATCTCCCGAATACTGGATACTGGCCGCACTTAAGCGACTGTAGCTATCAAGCTCGGTGGGGTGTAAAAGGAGGTGAGACCAGTTGATTTTACTGTTCATAATGTACTTATAAGGAGCCTCCGTTGTTCAGGTGGCAGCGCGCTGGCCTCTCACAGCTGGGTTCCATGGTTCAAATCCCGGTCACTCCATGTGACATTCGTGCTGGACAAAACGGAGGCAGGACAGGTTTTTCTCCGGATAATCAGGTTTTCCCTGTCATCATTCATTCCAGCAACACTGTCCAATATTTCATTTCATTTGTCATTCATTGATCATTGCCTCAGAGGAGTGCTTTGGCAGCCGGCACAATTCCTATTGTCGCCGCTAGATGGGGCTTTCTTCATTCCATTCCTGACCCTGTCGAATGACTGGAAACAGGCTGTAGATTTTCGATGAGCTTATTCTAATCATAAACTCATCATTTTTAATCTTTCCTGGGTTCGTTTTCAACAGCCATCTTTTCCTTCGGAGAACGTTCTTAGATTACAGTAGGTTCTCCTGGCATAGAAATAAGAATTTAAACACATTTGATATAAACGATAGGAATGAGATTGACCGACAAATTGTTCAATTTTTCACCTCTATAATAAGGTCAAAACTGCACGGAAGTATGTAATTCGTATCGCCAGAAATCCTGCACACTTGCCTACGCGCGACACTGGTGCTGGTCACATTGTTAACAATGACAATGGCAGCAGATGTAATTTACTGCCAAGTAGTGGTCTTGCATCTTGCTATGGGGTCCAGAACATCTATACTAATAATAATAATAATAATAATAATAATAATAATAATAATAATAATAATAATAATAATAATGTTCTGGACCGTCGTGAAATGTGCAGACCGCTCTGAAAACGGGTCCTGGATGGGTAATGACTAAGAATGCAGTCCGGCTGCGGGTTCAGTACCGCCAAGGCACCGAAGACGACACCACGCCGGATCTCCTCAAGGATTTGATCCATATTAAAAATGCTTATAGGAAAAGATGGCAAAGATTTAGGGACCCAACTGACCAGGTAGAATACCTGGACCTAGCCTGGGAAGTACGAAATCGATTGCTGGAAAGAAAGATTGAAAAATGTAGGAAACTTGCCGTAATCCATTAGAAAACGAGTCAGATCGCGAATTTTGGCGGATTCTCTCAGAAAACCAGTCAGATCGCGAATTTTGGCGGATTATATATAAAACAATAAGCATTCAATTATAAATTTCAGTATAATACCGTAGTGAAGCACGGGTATCTTGCTAGTGTTATATAATGTGTGTGTGTGCACGCGCGCGTGCGTGTGTGTGTGTGACACAGTTGTTGGCTTAAGATAATAAAGGTTTAGAAAATTCATATCGATCAATCATATTATCGATTCAATTCAGATTTCATTTCCATTCAGTTAGCAGTATTACCGGAACTGCGAGAGCTCCCTCCTTACTGCTCACCCCTGTGCAAAAATCAATCACTAAAAAGTGTGCGAATAATACTTACAGCTGAACTGTCCTAAATGGACATTAATTAAGCAGACAGATATTATTTTAATGAACTAGTTTTATCTGATGTAAGAGACATGTTAAAACACCTTAACTTTTTTTTTTTTTTTTTTTTTTTTTGCTAGTTACTTTACGTCACACCGACCCAGATAGGTCTTATGGCGACGATGGGACAGGAAATGGCTAGGAGTGGGAAGGAAACGTCCATGGCCTTAATTAAGGTACAACCCCAGCATTTGCCTGGTGTGAAAATGGGAAACCACGGAAAACCATTTTCAGGGCTGCCGATAGTGGGGTTCGAACCTACTATCTCCCGAATACTGGATACTGGCAACACTTAAGCGATTGCAGCTATCGCGCTCGGTACTTTAATTTTAAATGGATGCCAGTACGGTACTTCAAACCCTGGATAGTGAACACACAAAATTGTTTCCCTCACTTGCCTTATGTGGAATGTCTGTAAATTATTTAAATGGTGTTCTTCAGACAGTTGGAAATACCTTTTAAGTCTTCATACAATTTCATTTTCAGCCTAAGGAAAGAAAATGTACAGTATCATGATGTTGTAAGACTATTTCTAGTTTTTTGAGCAGGGTGCGAAATCGTAGGGGGGAAGGGAGGGATTTCCCCACTACTGGCGATTTTATCTCAGATGTCCCCCCACCACCACCACCACCACCACCAAAATTGTCCGGGGGGATTCTTTCATTATGAAACAATGAGGAAAATGTAGAACACACATAATTTATTAAAGAAATTAATGATTTGTATTGCACATATTTTCATAAAAACATCAGCAATAATTCAAATGACTGCCAGGCCTTGAACAATAAAACAACGCAGCATTGGCAATCTGGACCTGCAGCATGTTTCACTCTGGTAAATCCATCTGGAACCCGGGGCAAAAATGTACACTAATTACTTGAAGCTCTCCTCCTTTGTCATAGCTTGAGCTTACATCACTCATGTACTTCTTGAAGATGGTGTGTTTCCGATAGCTATCAATAGGACACTATTTACTTAAGGAGTGTACAAACCGACAAATTTGTTCAGTCAGCACAAAGCCCTGGTAGAGGAAGATTTCACTAATAAGGCAATAAATCAGAACAAATCGCACCTTGTCTAACCCTTCTTAAGAAAGCGACTGTCTCTCATAAACTCTTCAGCTGATTGGAATAACTTTCTATTGTTTATCATTCTTGTTATAACAACAAAATTCAAACAAAAAGATCTAAAATTAACATTTTTTTCTGGGGAGGGGGTAATTTAATTACAGGGGAATTTTAACACCCCCCCACCGCAGGATACTGCCTGAAATAAACACAAGTACATAAGCCCTATGTTCTTTCCCCCGCCACCACTTCTTTCTGATTCCGCACCCTGTTATCAATAAGTTAATGCTCTGGCCAAGAACTCTTTATCCAAGTAAGTTGGCTGTACTTGCATTCAGGAGATAGTGAATTTGAACACCACCATCGGCACTCCTAAAGAGGATTTTGTATGATTTCCAATTCACCTGCAAGGCAAATTCTGAGACTGTAGGGTACTTAATTTAAGGCCATGGCTGCTACCTTTCCATCTTTGCATCCCCGAAAACCTTTCATCTGTTAATGTAACATTAAATCACTTGCAGAAAGAAGGGAAAAAAAAAAAGGGAGGATCTCTTTCAACCCTCTGCTAAGAGAGATGTCTAATTACTGTTGCTCAGAGAATCCTGGCCACTTAAACATACTGCTAGTAGTTGTAGTATATTTCTTCTGCACCCTGTGCTACCTTTTTATTTTATATTATAAAGCCTACTGAGGGATTTTAAACCCACGTCATTTGCATTCTATTCTAAACTTGTAATGATGCTGGTAAATTCCAGTCTCTCTGCAGCTGATAAGCACATGACAAGAAATGTAGAATCACTTCAAAATTTTCATTCAGGTAACATAATTTAAGGAGACATCTTTCACAGTATATAATATCCTACTTACAGGTCTGCTTTGTGACGTTCATTTGCTGCACCTTTAACGATATCCTCATTGTGCTTCCGCCATTCACCTTCGCTGTACCTTGTAATGGAATACCGGTCTACCACGGGACGAGTGCCAGTCATACCCGCTAATGGTCCCCAGTCAGGACGTCCCGTAGCCCATGGACCAATGGGTCCCATCTTCTGCCCTTCCTGTCCATCAGGCGAAGTTACATCAGATGCAGGGAAAGCATCTTCAGGTTGTGGGAGATAGCAAGGGGGTCCTTCAGGAGGCATTTGTTCAATAGTTCCTTGAGGAGGATAGCAATAGCAAGGCTGCTGAGGAGGCACTGATGGGTAAGCTTCTTGTGGCTTTGGACGAAAACAAGCTGTCAGCTTATTATCGGCAGGAGAGGGAGGTAATGTCTGTTGTGGAACATAATGTGGCTCAGAAGTGTCTTGTGGCCTTTGATCAGGATGAGTGGGAGGTAATGGATCTCTAGAGTATTCTGGAGGAGCAGATTGTGAATTTCCTGCTGCAGGAGGAAAACACTCAGAATGTTGCGGTATATGATTTGGGGGGAAATTTTCTTTAGGGCAACATGCTTGGGATATAGAAGGTGGGCACGGACATTTGTTATCGTACTTGGGTGGAATATGATCAGAGAAATGTACTCGTTTCTTAGGCGATCCTGTAGGAGAAGCAGGACCTCTAATATTTGAACAGTCCTTTCTATTAAAAACTGGACAGTCCTTATTGTGATCCTTATTATGTTCTGAGGTATAATTAGGAACGCAACACATATATGGATCAGTGGGTTGACAAGGAACTGGCTCAGCAGGATTAAGAGGAAGGGAAATTGATTGGGGTTGATAGCAAATTGTATTGGCAGGCCAGTCTGCAGCAGAAGGGACAGTGGTGCCATCACCAATCTGAGCTGGAGCTACACCAGCTGGGCGGTATTCATCAGGGGGATAACATGGTCTGCATGGCTTCCCAGCCATCTTAGGTAAAAAGGGTTGTTGCGGGAAACGATCTCGACTCTGCATCACAAACCCTGGTGCAGCTTCAGGAGGTACAGTTGATGCCTGGCTATCATACTTCTCGGGTCCTGCAGACACCTGAAAGCATAAAACATTATATTGCATCAGGAAAAGACACAGTTCCTTTCCTTCATGGACGTTGTTGTTGTTGTTGTTGTTGTTGTTGTTGTTGTTGTTGTTGTTGTTGTTGTTGTTGTTGTTGTTGTTGTTGTTGTTGTTGTTGTTGTTGCAAGAGGACATGAAAGAAAGGATACAGTATGGCTTTCCTAAGGAAATGTTGAAGTTAGAAATTAAAATGTAATTGTAACATGACTCATTTCATGTATCATACATCAAATAAATGAACAAATAACCCTTTTTCTAATTCTGTACTAGCTGTCCTACCCATTGCCAATGGGTTATTGAACAACTCAAAAACATAGGGTTAGCAGCTGAAGCTAATTAGCAATATTTCCATGTCTAGTGATACTTGCCATTCATGAAATTCACAAAAATATAAAAATCATGAATACTGTATTTCCATGATTTTAGTATATAAGGTATTAACAATATTAAAGGGACGGACAGATGGAAAAAAGAGGAAGAGGCCGGCCTAGAATAACTTTTATGGATAGAATTTAGAGAGAAACCTATGGTAAAAAATATGAAGAAGTGAAACGGCTAACTCAGAGATGGAAATTCTAAGTTCCCATGGAGGGAATTAGATATTTTTCCACCAACAGAGCATATCAAAATTCAGATCAAAAATTAGATGTTGGCTTTTCAGGCATTTGCTCTATTAACCAGCGTTTTGTCTTAGGTCTAACACTAGACTCTTCAGAGTGGGATGTGTCAGACCCTACCCACTGACACTGGGGTGTATGCAGGTGAACTTATCAGAAGCCTATTTAAGAGGCACAGTCTGATAACTGCATACGGGAGATAAAACTCCACAATGGAATTAATGCTCGCCTAGCAATTCCAAATGGAAATTCTAAGTTCCCATGGAGGGAATTAGATATTTTTCCACCAACAGAGCATATCAAAATTCAAATCAAAAATTAGATGTTGGCTTTTCAGGCGTTTGCTCTATTAACCAGCGTTTCATCTTAGGTCTGACACTAGACTCTCTGAAAAGCCAACATCTAATTTTTGATCTGAATTTTGATATGCTCTGTTGGTGGAAAAATATCTAATTCCCTCCATGGGAACTTAGAATTTCCATTTGGAATAGCTAGGAGGGCATTAATTCCATTGTGGAGTTTTATCTCCCATATGCAGTTATCAGACTGTGCCTCTTAAATAGGCTTCTGATAAGTTCACCTGCATACACCCCAGCGTCAGTGGGTAGGGTCTGACACTAGACTCTTCAGAGTGGGATGTGTCAGACCTAAGACAAAACGCTGGTTAATAGAGCAAACGCCTGAAAAGTCAACATCTAATTTTTGATCTGTAACTCAGAGATTTCAAAATGAGCAGTTTACACTAAAATTACATTGTGACACCTGAGGAATTCTACTGTAGTGATTAGCTTATTTCAAAAATCATGAAGAAGCCATGGTGTAAAGTTGCTACAGGAGGAACTTTGTTGCCAAATCAAACCCTTCTCAAGAATTATTTTGTCATAGAAATCCTTTAGCTTTGAATTTATATTGCTTAGCCATATTCAAATGTTCACTTAGCAACTAAAACAAGAGATATGATCATTGTTAAAAAAGGAGTTTTGCCACTTTAAATTTTGCTGTGGTTATTTTTAGTCTGAAAATGTTGGCCAGATGACAAGAGTATAATAATCACCACAAAAGAAGTACAGATGCCTTTGATGTTGTGGAAAATGATTTCAACAGCAGCTCCTACAAAAATTTCCAACTACAACACTGGTAATCACGAATATCTCCATTGCTATTTCTCGTAAGGAAAAACTGCATGCAACGTAAAAGATCAGAAATTATGTCTTGCACAGTGTTTATTATGCACAGTTTTCAATACAGCTAACATTAATGGCAAAATTTAGTATTTGCTGTTTCAGATCATGATATTGCTACACCACTACTAATAAAATAATATATACATAGAACACAACCCAGCTATCCCTCAACCTAAATACTGAATTTCAAAAAATTCTGTTAAGCCATTTTGTTATTATGTGGTAACAAACACAGAAAAAATGTTGTGTGGCTATTTCTAGCCGAGTGCAGCCCTTGTAAGGCAGACCCTCCGATGAGGGTGGGCGGCATCTGCCATTTGTAGGTAACTGCGTGTTATTGTGGTGGAGGATAGTGTTATGTGTGGTGTGTGAGTTGCAGGGATGTTGGGGACAGCACGAACACCCAGCCCCCGGGCCATTGGAATTAACCAATTAAGGTTAAAATCCCCGATCTGACCGGGAATCAAACCCGGGACCCTCTGAACCAAAGGCCAGTACGCTGACCATTCATCCAACGAGTCGGACACAGAGAGACATGCACACAGACAAAATTTAAACTGAACCTACTTTTGTCAAAATATGAGGCAAAAATGTTAAATGAACAGACAAAATTACAATTTTATTTATTTAGATTTTCATTCATACTTTACTGTTGTTATAACCAAGCTGCTGCAGATTTTTATAGCTGAGTTAATACTTTGATTCTCCACCAAAGTTTGATGTAATCTATACCAAGTTACCAGCTAAGACAGTAGAGGGAAATGAATCTTGCACAGTTCTCGACTTTCATGTCCTCGTTACCTTACAAATGTACAGAGTAGTATTTGATACAAAAAATAGGATGTTTTTCCCCTCTGTATGCCATCTAGAGAAAAAAAATTCCTAGCAGCATCAAATAGCAGTATAATAATGGAGATTTAATTTTTGTAGAACTTAACCTGTTAGAAAAAATAAGAACTTTCTCTTGACTTGTTTTTTTTTCACATTGCTAATAATGTTAGCTATGTATTTTCTACTTATGAGGAACACAAATGAAGCCTCCCTGTAGAGTGTGCAAATTTGTGAATTTGTATATCCTCCAAGCACTGTTGATATACTAGCTGATTCTTCTACTCTGTACCGGGAGGTACACCTCAACTCCACACATTCAAATAAGCGCCTTAATGAACTCCTCTACCGACCAAAATGTGAAATTACTACACATAAAGTTGAGACTTTAATCAGAAGGTGTCACTACTGAAATACAGGGTGATTAATTTGAAAGTTCAGAGCAGAGTGCCGAGGATTAGGCGCACTGGGAAGCAGAGACAGCAAGTGCAGTGCCCGCCATGACAAGCAGGCACAGTCGGCTCAAAGATGCGGCATGATTACGCCTATAGAAACTAAACGAAACTGAACTCACCGGCTACATAGATGCTCTGGACAAATAAGTAAATGAATAAACAAATAAATAAATCACCTAGGAAATTAAACTGAACTCACCGGTATTTACAGACGATGCTGAAAGTGATCTCCTTCAGCTGCAATGCAAGTTTCACATCTTGTAATGAGATTTCGAAACACACTTTGTAGTTCATGGACACCGATAGAACGCACAATGTTCCTAATTTAAATTTTTAATTCTTCTGCAGTTCGAGGATTATTTCTGTAAACTTTTCCTTTAAGATTTCCCCATAGATCAAAATCATATGTGCTTAAATCAGGCGAACAAGGAGGCCATAATCCTTTACTGATGATCTGATCATCATCGAACATTTCCCATAACCGTCACATAGAACTATGCGTCATATGGGCCGTTGCACTATCCTGCTGGAAATAGCCGTACCTTTTCTCTTCTTCAGTCAGTTCAGCAAAAAATATTTCCAGAATGTTGTGAATATAACGGTCAGAAGTAATCGTGTCCTGAAAAAAAGATCGCACCGATAATTCGTCTGGCACTGATAGCGCACCACACACCCACCTTCACATCGTGCAGAGGTCTCAGCTGTAAAATGTGCAGGTTGTCTGTATCCCAGATTCTATTGTTCTGTGAATTGACATATCCACTCAAATGAAACCAGGCTTCGTCACTCATAAAAATAAAGTTTGGATCCACAATACCGTCGTGGACACTATTCATTAGCCAATTGCAAAATCATATTCTTGCATTGAAATCTGTAGGCAGTATGTTATGGACTGAATGAGTCCAATAAGATTGTAAATGCAACAATTTTGTTGCATAATGTGCTGAAGAAGGTGAAATACAACTTTCCTGAGCTACTCTCCGAAGCGACTTATGTGGACTGACCTGGAGTCTTGCCTGTATATCTTCTAACCTCTCCCATGTGAGAGCTGTTCACCTTTGCTTCTTTTTCTTATTGCTAACGGAACCAGTACTACGCCACTTGTAAACGAGCTGATGCATGTAACGTTTTGATGGTACTGTCGCACCGGGAAATTGTCAACGGAATTTTCGAAGGCACCTTTTAACTGGTTTCTTCTTCTTGTGCAAATAACACTCGACCAAAAGTATTCTTTGCTCTATAGTGTATTTAACCATCATGATAATAACCTCACAACACACCTTAAAAGTCCCAGCGAACTGTGGGACAGAATGCTAAACAGCTACGTGCTGGCAGTAAACACTTCTTATCTCGCCAGCATTGACAGAAGCCATATGGCGCTCGATCGGAACTTCCCACGGCAGCAAGGAGAAGTCTGAACACTTAAATTATTCTCCCTGTATTAAGTAATTATGTTATTGTGAAGTTTCCTAAACTGATTGATTTCTCGGTTTTGTTTTTGCTGTACATCAAGAAGTTTGGATATTTTTCCACAGATGTCACTACCAAGAAACTATGGTCATGCACTCTGGTGCAAGGTAAAGGAAGTTGTTATCGAGAGAAATTTTGTGTTTATAGGTTTTCTCAACTTTCATTTGTTTTTTATGTAATTGTAGGTTTGCAACACTTCTGTCTCATTCCGCCAGTTTTTAATCTGGCCAATGAAAACTTTCTGTAATTAATTTTCAGCCTATCACAGGCTTCTTGTTCGGTTTTGAATGTAACTTTTGGGTTCAGCCAATAAAAATGAGAGGGTGTGTCTGGATTAGCCCAGAATCCTCTCGAACCTTCCCTGAGGATATATAAGTTGCGGGTTTTCTAGTTTCCATGTCTCTTGATCATTGTCTTTCTGAATGTGTGTGTTAAGGCAGGAGACGGGATGCCTCATTCTTCGGCAGGCAGTACATCAGCCAGGTAATGGCCACCTAAATTCTCTTTTCTGTAGCTACCTCCGCAGACTTATCCGAGGGGAAGGTCCAAATTTTTAACTTTTAAGAAAACTTTTCTAAAATGTAAATTTTCTTTCAGCTAATTTGAAACTTCATAAAGTCTTTAACTGTAAATCAGGGATAGAGAGTGAGTTACCCTCTCGAGCTGCCCTTCATCTTGGTTTGAGATGACTACGACTTCATAACTGTTTTCTTCCTGCAATGTATTAAATTTATTTCTGTGCGAGTCACCTCAGTAGCTTGGGACTAGCCCCTGTTTCATCGGGCCCAGAGCCCTGTTAAGGTTTTAATATTTCATTATCTAGGAGCGCAAGTGTATGCCTCCATTCAGTTTGTGTTCGGGCCATTTATTTAACCTGTTCTTTTTCTGCAAAGGCCCAGTAAGTTGGGTACTAGATACCCCTGTGTAAAACTATTTCCATTTGTAAAGCATGCTTTGTGAGGCCAGAGAGTGTAAGACTTGGATGTAATGTTGCCTTGAGTAGGCTGTAAGAAATTGAGAGCATGTCAGCTCTTTCATAAGTTTTGGTAATAGTGAGGGGTACCTCTGGAAGGCTAGAGATTGTAATTTTTGGTGCAAGTGCTCTTGAATTGGAGGATTTCTGCCCTTGACTAAATTATTCCTCATTTTGAATTGTAAATTTTGTAAACTTGAGCTTGTAGCTCAGAAATAAATCGAGGACTTGATGCCCAAAATTGTTAAATTCCATATTCTGGGGTGTTCCACCCTTGTCTGGCATTGTACCTGAGATATCATTGTTATTTTCACCAAGTGAAAAATTGTTAAGTTTGTTGTGTTTGAAGAAATACAACCTTCAGTTCAAATTTTAAATTAATTTTGGTATTTTAGATAGACCCATTCACCCCAGCACCTTCTTTCACCTCTTTCTGCTCCACGGATATCTCCGTAACACACTCCAAGAGCATTGTAAACCTATTATATCAGAATAGTCCTCATTAGATGGCTCTTATCAAAGCTAAAATTGATGATAATTTCCATGAAAATTAAAGGCCAGTCAATATACAGAGAGGAGCTCTTACAAGAAATCTGCCAAAAATGCAATTAAAGGGAATTTCAAAGAGGCTGTTTTAAATTTTGAAGAAGAAAAGAGTAAAAGTAGATGCTTATAGGAGGCAAGTACCAAGGTCAATTCCTTGTACGAGGAATGAAATCCAGAAATACCCCAGTAGCATAAGGTTAGGGCCTGAAAGGCCTTCTATGCAGGCTGACCCAAGGGATAAGGCACCCGCAGATTTCTCGATAAAAAGTAAATAAGCGAATAAATAACTTACCCAAATGCCATTCTACACAGGAAAGGTAACATCGCAATGTGTTCGTAGAATGAGTCAAAAAAGTTTGTTTTTACAGTGCATATGTAATTGTCGGATAGGTTGCATCTGGCTGCAAATTATTGTTATTATGTTGAGTCTAAGTAAGCTGTCTCTCATAACACAAGCGGCAAACTTTCTCGCAAATATCTATGCCAAGTTATTGTTAAAGAAACTGTGAAAATTGGTTCCTAAATATCAGATTTTAGATCTAATTATTACTGTTGCTGTTTATTCTGCAAAACAATCATTTTCACAGGCATTCTCATCATCAAATTTGTCATCTATGGATAACATTGAAATCATCAATTCCTTTGCATCCCAGAAAGTATTGCTGCATGGTCCAGTTTCATTACAATCAAATGTGATTACAGAAAGTTTAACTTAAAACCTGTACAATCAAAAGATATATTTACATTCTGTTCCAATCCCACAAAATATTTAATTTTCAGCAGTGGTGTAGCAATATTAAGAAAGTCAAAACAGAAAATGTCAAATTACTCTGTTAATACCAGTTGTATCAAAAACCTGTACATTAATAAACTTGTGCAAAATACTGTACCATATAAGTTTTGATCTTTCATGTTTCAAACGTTTTTACTGTATGATGAATAATAATGGAGATATTCATGATTATCACATCTTTCACAAACCTTTAAATATGTTTGCAAATATTCATTCCATCAAAACCATGTACATGATAAAATTTGTAGAAAATTCGGTGTCCAATCTTTTATGCCTGATACATTCTTTCCATATGAGCTATGGTAACAGAGATTTTTCATGAACTCATATTTGTATTGCTAAGTAAGCATCACAAACATGGAAATATTGTTCATTCATCATAGCAATAAGTTAACTATCAGTGATGCTTGCCGACATGATTATCTTCATAAGGTACAAAACCGTGTGTTCATCAAAACCCTATTGATCAAGGAAGTATTGAAGATAACTGTGGAAATGGGAAGGAAAACATGAAAGAATCAGTGGCAGTTGTAGAAGAAATAGTTTTGGTGGACCCAAACTTAAAGTTACCTGCATGGTCATTTTCATACAATTTTAAAAGCAGAATAATATTCAAAATGTCATTAATGTATTCATATTTTCATACTATTTAACAGAATGATCCAAATTGTTTGCAAGCAGAGCACTACCTAAATTTAGGAATTAAATGATTATGCTGCATTAAAATTTTTAAAGTCCACATAGGACATGAAATACATTATTATTACATGCTCAATGCTCATGCTATATGATGAAATGAAGTCAGTATGTTTTCCTGTCGAAAAATGTATCCATGATGGAGGCTGATGACCTAGATGTTAGGCCCTTAAACAACAATCATCATCATCATCATCATAAATTATGGCACCTGGTTCACACATCTGGTTCTGTCCATTTAGCAGCTCACATAATCGCTGGTCACCTCCTTTTAAATTTATTAGGGAACACTGGTCCTTCTTTGGTGCTCTCAACACTTTCTATTCTACTTACTGCTCAAATACTCTTAATAACATAGAATCAGCGGTAGCAATCATCCACTCATACGTCTTTGCTATTTTAGCCACTCTTTAATTCAAATTACTACTAAGTTACTAAGCTGTTTGCCGGTCATAGTTTTTCTCAGGTATGTTTTGATAAGTTGCATTGTTGAGAAACTTCACTTTGCCGTAACTAGTCACAGAAATAGCAAACCTAAATTTCAATCTGTCTTGCTTCTACTTAACACACTTTTTCATTTGTTAATTGTTGAGAGTACCTATTTGAAGTCTGCTATGATAATCTTTAAGCATAATTTTGACAAAAGAGCACTGACAATCACATGTAATATGTTGTAGCAGTGATGACATGCCTATTAGAGTCATGCAATGAGTGGGTCTGAGCTCATTCTGTCTCCACTCCTACTACCCAACTCGTTTACTCAGCTCAGAGAATGAGCCTATTGTTAGAATAGAGATAGGCTCATAAATGAATGAGTATGAACTGATCTGAACCAGACTCATTGCTGCTCAGTTGAGCAGTGAGTTATGTGAGTCAACCTGAACTCGAAACTCAATAACAGGCTTCACATACTGGACCATTCAATTGTTCAGTCACTCGGTGGCTGATCAAACTGTGAGTTGTTGTCATGTTTCTGCTTCACGCGTATGCATGCAGTGGCTGTAAATGGAAGATGTTCAAAGAACTAATGCAAGTGGCAACAGTGTACCAGTGAGTGAGTCACTTGAACTTTCGAGTTTCTGAGCTGCTTGATCTGTCCAGACTTGTTTCTGGTCATTGTGATAAGACAGCATGACATTTCAATAGAGTCATTTGTTCAGTGAAGTTGAGCGCCTTTACAAATTTGCTTTTTCCAAACATTCACTGAACAGAGTGCTTGAACAGGAAGCTCTGAATGAGTCTAGACTGAGCGGGTCCCATTTATTGTAAGTGAGCCTGAGCAACTCTGCATGTCATTTTGCACAGCTCTAATGCCTAGTGGCGGTGATAATGTTTTAAGAGGAAGTACAACTGGGCAACATTTAACATTTGTCACAAGAGAAATGGAAGAGGTCCGACACATCAAAGAATGAAAGTATCAGCAAAAGAAATGGAAGGACCATGAAGGGCATGAAAATGAAAGATTCTGTAGGCCTCACAAACCTCATACTGTCAGGATTAGAAAAGAACAAAAGTTGTCCAAGAGAGGTCAAATAGGAAAGTTAGTTCTTTCTTTGACAAACTGTATTCTTTATACAGCATGTCTCCCAAAAATCAAAGGGAACTCAACATCTGTGCTGCTTCACTGGAA
This sequence comes from Anabrus simplex, assembly GCF_040414725.1. Classification (NCBI taxonomy): domain Eukaryota; kingdom Metazoa; phylum Arthropoda; class Insecta; order Orthoptera; family Tettigoniidae; genus Anabrus; species Anabrus simplex. The sequence continues at coordinate 100,855,828 of NC_090271.1, read as the reverse complement.
CAAAGAGTTAAGAATATTAGGAAAATATTTACAATAAGATGGGTAGCATCAAGCCAGAGAACTGTAAAGGCTCTCTGGGAAAACTATAGTGCACTAGTAAAACATTTTAGTGAGGCCAAAAATGACCACCAGAGAGACTCCAAAGAAAGGGCAAAATTCCAAGGTCTAGAAAATATGTTAGCATGTGTAGAATTTCTAGAAAATATTGCAATTATGTATGATGCTCTTGTTGAATTAGCTGATTTGTCATTAGAGTTGCATAAAAGAGAGACAAGTCTGACAGAGGCTGAAAATGCAATCAAGCACACTATAAAAGTGTTTGAATCTATGTGTAACTCATCTTCTGGAGAATACTACAGAACAGGTCTTAAAGCAGCAGAAAACAAAAAGTTTAGAAAGATAGGATTACATGATCCTAGAAAAGTTGTAAAAAATTGACAGAAAGCAGTTTTTCAGAAGTCTTGTGAACAATTTAAATAACAGGCTTTTGGAAAATGTGTCCACATCATCTCATCTTGGTTCCAGCTCTCGTCAGCAGAGACATGAGAGAATGACAAAAGTTATCAGTGATTCAAAGGTACTATACAAAAATAATTGGCCCTCCACTTCTGCTTTGGATATCTGCTATGGTGATGAGTGTGTTGGTAACCTTTGTTACTTTTTCCACATGTTAGACAAGAGGAGCCTGCATGGTGGCCATGATCGTTAAGATGTTGATTCTAGTCTGGCACCATAGTTAGCCGGTTCAAGTTCCGTTGGTTGAAAAATGTTTCACTGTCAGGATGTTGGCTGGCAGGAGAGAAGAAGTGGTGATATACAATTTCTAATCACCAGATTGTGTGCCAAAAGCCTTGATTCAATTCCAAACCTCTCCACAGTGTTCATGTGGAGTGAGGGCATATGATCAATCAATCAATACTGATCTGCATTTAGGGCAGTCGCCCAGGTGGCAGATTCCCTATCTGTTGTTTTCCTAGCCTTTTCCTGATGCGTTTGATAGTGATTCGTCCGTCGGATGCAGACGTTAAGCCTTGGTGCTATTCGACAGGAGTAAGCTATGTGCTGGCACTGGGCCTACATGTAAAAACTGCAAAGAAGAGGAATCAGTTGGACACAGAAGTAATACAGATCAGAGGACAAATACAGTAGAGCAACTTGGCATCCAGCATGAATGAACTGAAGACTGCACTGCCCTTCACCTCAACCAAGCACATGACCTCACCAAGTAGTAACAATGAACAGTGATAGAGGACCCTTTCACCATACAGAACAAACACTGTGGTGGTGGTGATTATTGTTTTAAGTGATAGTATACCCATGGGCGCCCGCAGGATCTTTTCCAGGGGGGGGGGCACATTAACAATTTTCTTGAATATAAAAACCAATATAACGTCAGCAACATTAAATTGTTTACAGAAACTTCCAGTTATAACACATGCTAGATGACTGTCAGTAATTTCAGTTTATGAAATAATCTGGTATGATATTAAACAATTGAACATCAACATCTTTAGAATTCCAGGGGGAGCAAGTGCCCATGAGTATACCATAACTGATCAGCCATCCTATATTATTCCTAATCAGAAGGAAAATGTAAGAGGGGTGACAAAAAGAATGAAGGTATCAATAACAGAAAGGTAAGGGCCATGAAAGGCATTTATTGCACTGAGAGTAAAATAGGAATTTTGAAGCATCTAGTCTCATTGATGTATTGTCCATCACACATGTAATAATTACCATGGATGCAGCAATAAAAAGAAACTCACGGACCATCCACTTGAAGCTTAAAGACAGAAAAATGAATGTTCAATCACCTAACTGAGATAAATCAACTAAATTGTCCGCAAGAGAATAAGTTTTAGCATTTGAAATCAAACACACCCAATAAAGTAGGCCTACGTACTTACCGATCACTGTCTCCCAAAGTCACTCACTGATTACAATGTTGTATAGAGAGGAAAATTCCTTATTTTTCTATAGATCTACAAGTTTAGATAAAGTGCAAACAAATTTAATAACTATAAATTATAATAATTACGTCTAAGTGTCCACTAGGAGCTGGTGCAGCTGTGGTATGTTCCCCGTCTGGCATTTTGAGGAAGTTGAAAAGAAAACTAGGTTCCTAAATTCACATAGTTTGATATTTCTTTGTATAAATATTGCATATTGAATTTGCCGGTGCCATGGTAACCGTAGCTCTATCACTAGTGCTGCTATCTATTGACCGAGAACGTTACTGTACGTGTGGCGCGATGGATAGACTCGCAAGTTGACCGAGAAAATTACGTGTGACGCGATGGACTCGCAAGGTAACTTCCGTAGTCCCGTCCATCCCGTCTGCCATTTCAATAGCTTACAGAATTTCGCACAGTATTTCGACATAATTCACGAAAACAACATTATTATTTGTTCAGCAAACTATTTTTTTTTTATGTCTTCAATGTCATTTCGATAGATAACAACTATGAAATGAAAAATTAAATCGGCCTTATACAAGAAATAATAACCGGCAACTAGCGAAATTGGCCTTCCTACAAATGTGATTCGTACAGTAACAGACACGTTGATTCCTTTGTTGTGTATCACTAACAAGATACTTCAATACCGTATTTTTTTATTCGGAGACACTTGAGGTGAACTTGGCTATCGCACTGCCTTCGACTTGTAAACATAGAGCACTAAATACTGTAACTTTTAGTCTTAGCTGGGCCGGGTTGCTCAAACGATAGAGTGCTGGCCTTCTGAGTTCGAGTTAACGGGTTCGATCCCAGCTCAATCCGGTGGTACATGAAGGTGCTCAAATACGATAGACTTGTATCATTTGCTGGGACCTAAAAGTGCACAGTTCAAAAAAATTAGGGGAACATGGTTTGTAACGTCTGGTATGTGAACGTTACTTTGGTAGATGGGGTTCCAATAGTCGTGCAGCATACCTTGAGACCTTAGCTACTCAGGGTATGTCAAATCGAAGTTATACTCCGTCTGTAGGCGTAGCAATGCATTAAACTGTCAGATGACCCCTCAAAACAAAGTGAATAGCGGTGCGTCCGTGTGTCGTTGTGAGGTACACAGACTACTGTGGTCATTTTAGTTCATACGTAAACCAGCACATCCCATGAGACATCTTAACGAGGTTCAAGTCGCAAGGGCCGTCACTTTGATCCAGGAAGGATGGACTTTTCGTCGTGTTGCTGTGGATCTCAATGTCTCTCCGTCAGTTATTCAACGCTTGTGAAATCACTACAGTGAGACATGCCAGTTCACAAAGAGGGTTGAACAAGGTCGTGGACGTATGACAACCCCACAGGATGACCAACATCTGACCATCTGTGCGTTGCGGCGTCGTTCAGCAACTGCCAGAGAACTGCAACAAGACCTCAGGAGGGTCACTGGAGTCACTGTGTCTGACCAGACAGTAAGGAACAGGTTAAGAGAAGAGTCCTTACGATCCAGACGTGCTCCATTTAATGTAGCAACATCGCGCAGCTCGCCTTCTGTTTGCCCGTACCCACGTCAACTGGCAACTTCACCAATGGAGACCTGTGTTGTTCACAGACGAGTCCAGATTTCCCCCGTCACAGTGTGATGGACGTCAACGTGTATGGAGACGCCGTGTTGAGCAGTGCATGCCAAATGTTGTCCAGGAAGGCGACGGATTCGGAGAAAGTTCTGTGATGATGTGGTGTGGCATAAGTACTGATGGCCGTACGTATCCTGTTGTCGTCCGTGGTAATCTTAACACTTAAAATCGAGCAAATAATGCTACAGCATGTGTTGGTTGCTGCATACGGCGTTGGCCCTGAATTCGTACTCATGCACGATAATGCCAGGGCTCATGTAGCACGCATCACCAGAGCTGTCTTGCGAGAACTGGACATAGAAGAGATGGAATGGCCAGCAGTGAGTCCCGAACTTAATCCTATTGAGCATGTGTGGGGTAGGGTTGACAGAAGTGTTCGTGGGCGTCCTGTTACACCACAGACTCTCCAACACCTCGAACAGGCTCTCAATGAAGAATGCGACTTGATACCGCAACGTGACCTCCGTCGACTTATATGGAGCATGCCACGTAGGTACCAAGCTGTGATAAATGCTTGTGGAGGACATTCACCATTCTGAAGCTCTCCAACTGTGATAAAAATCCACCCTGGAGGACTGCTATCACTTTGTTTTCGCACCTATTTGGACATTTCCGTTTGTGTTCTGAAAATGAACGCGAATCCATCGATGTTCTCTTGTATACTTCAACGGTAAAGAATAAATGGTGTGAGGTATTGTTTTGTGGAGCATGGCGTACGCTCAAGAACATGTTCCTCTAATTTTTTGTACTGTGGATTATTGTGGGGAAAAAAATCCAACACCTCGGCGTCTCCAAAAGCTGTAAAAGTACCGTAATGTGGGGTAAATTCGGCCACTGACGCATATCAACACTGATATCCTCCTGCCTCCTATACTGTAAAATACGAATCGCTTGCAACAACTAAAATGCACGTGCAATAGAATGCTCTATCAACACCCGCTAGTCAAAAGAGCACAGGCGGATTCATTGTCGAGTAAAGCGATTTCTTTCACAACACCGACTATTGTCTTGTTTGGTAACAGCGGAAAACGATCTGTTCTCCATTTCCAGCATTTGATACTCCATTCCAACAGTTTATGGGTTCAAAAGGTATGTATGTCTGGCAACTGATCAATACAATTTGATGCACTTTATTCAGGTAGGTTTTCCGGGTGTCCGCCTCTGTGTTGTAGTGGGTAGTGTGATTAGCTGCCACCTCTCTAGTCCCGGGTTCGATTCCCGGTTATGCCACGAAATTTGAAACGTGGTACGAGGAATGGGACGGGGTCCACTCAGCCTCGGGAGGTCAGCTAAGTAGAGGGGGTTCGATTCCCACCTCAGCCATCCTCGAAGTGGCTTTCCGGGGTTTCCCACTTCTCTTCTGGGCAAATGCCGGAATGGTATCTAACTTAGTAACTAACTTAAGGCCACGAAGCTTCCTTCCTTCTTCCCTGCTTATCCGTTCCAATCTTCCCATCCCTCCAGAAGGCCCCTGTTCAGCATAGCAGGTGAGGCCGCTTGGGTGAGGTACTGGTCGATCTCCCCAGTTGTATCACCGACCCAAAAGTCTCACGCTCCAGGACACTACCCTTGAGGCAGTAGAGGTGGGATCCCTCGCTGATTCCGAAGGAAAAAACATAAATGGTAAATGCATTGTAATTGTAATTGCAAACCCGTTTACCTGAAAAACGTTTTAGAAGAGAACAAGAAAGGCACGAAAAGGGTTCGGAAAGCCTCTGACAATTGTGGAGTACACTGTTCCGCGATCAACCCTCCAAGACGAGCTAAACGAGAAGCACTCATGAAAAGTAGGACGTCTAATGCATTCTTTCAGCTGAGGTGTGTGTTTGACGCTTTATGTATTAAAGAGGGTAGTCTACGAGTTTTCTTTTCTTTTCTAAATAAATTGGACTTCAAGAGAAAATTATTTTGACATACTTTATTAAGTTTATTATCTTTCATACCATTACAAATAGTCATGCAATATAATAGGCTACGTATTTCGTAATGTCATTCAATGTTTGTGTGCTTAGGATAAATAAAATCGTTTCTTCTTTGGGGAAAATGTGAATTGTTTGACACTATCCTGTAAAGTTGATCACTACATCTGTTTCACCGTGAATCGTGTTAATTTGCTTGCCGGTTGTTTATACTGGGAATCTTGCAGGATTTTAAAACATTCACGGTGGCCGAAGTAACTTCATAGAAAACTTCGTTTCTTGAGTTATTTATAGATATGGTGTCCTAAGTTATCCTAAACCGGCCACTCTTTCAATAATCATAATTCATTACTGAAAAGCAATTACAATTATGTACATTCATAAAAATGAAGAACAAAGACGACAGAACTTACCTGTTCAGAAAATTAATGGGAATATTTCACATGTAAAGTCTAAAAATATACAAAATGTGGCCTAAGTTATGCCATTTTACGGGCGTTAGTGCGATGCAAAGCATTTTTGTTAGGGGTGGTGATTTACAAAGTTTTTCATATCAGAAATGTACACTCGCCATTCTGTAGCGTTTATACGTTTTGAAGAACAACATTACATCGGAATTAATTTTGACAAATAGGTAATGTCTTTTTATAAAATTATCCTGAAATTAAAATCCCATTTGCATAAAACTAATAGCAAAAATGTATCAATCAATCAATCAATCAATCAATCAATCAATCAATCAATCAATCAATCAATCAATCAATCAATCAATCAATCAATCAATCAATCAATCACTACTGATCTGCATTCAGGGCACTCGCCCAGGTGGCAGATTCCCTATCTGTTGTTTTCCTACACCTTCCTTAAATGATTGAAAAGAAATTGGAAATTTATTGAACATCTCCCTTGGTACGTTATACCAATCCCTAACTCCCCTTACTATAAACGAATATTTGCCCCAGTTTGTCCTCTTGAATTCCAACTTTATTTTCATATTGTAATCTTTTCTACTTTTAAAGACACCACTCAAACTTATTCGTCTACTGATGTCATTCCACGCTATCTCTCCCCTGACAGCTCGGAACATACCAATTAGTCGAGCAGCTCGTCTCCTTTCTCCCAAGTCTTCCCAGCCCAAACTTTGCAACATTCTTGTAACCCTACTCTTTCGTCGGAAATCACCCAGAAAAAATCGAGCTGCTTTTCTTTGGATTTTTTCCAGTTCTAGAATCAAGTAATCCTGATGAGGGTCCCATACACTGGAACCATACTCTAGTTGGGGTCTTACCAGAGACTTATATGCCCTCTCCTTTACATCCTTACTACAACCCCTAAATACCCTCATAACCATCTGCAGAGATCTGTACCCTTTATTTACAATCATATTTATGTGATTACCCCAATAAAGATCTTTCCTTATTTTAAGACCTAGATATATACAGTACAATGATCCCCAAAGTGAACTTTAACCCCATTAACGCAGTAATTAAAACTGAGAGGACTCTTCCTATTTGTGAAACTCACAGCCTGACTTTTAACACCGTTTATCATCATACCATTGCCTACTGTCCATCTCACAACATTATCGAGGTCATCTTGCAGTTGCTCACAACCTTGTAACTTATTTATTACTCTGTACAGAATAACATCATCTGCAAAAAGCCTTATCCCTGATTCCACTTTTTTTACACATATCATTAATACATATAAGAAAATATAAAGGCCCAATAATACTGCCTTGAGGAATTCCCCTCTTAATTATTACAAGGACAGATAAAGCTTCGGCTACTCTAATTCTCTGAGTTCTATTTTCTAGAAACATAGCCACCCATTCAGCCACTCTTTTTCAAGTCCAATTGCACTCATGACCTCCTGAATCCAGGATATCTGCTATACTTTGCCGGAATCCTACAAGTTGAGCTTCAGTGGAATAACCTTTCCTAAACCCAAACTGCCTTCTAGCAAACCAGTTATTAATTTCGCAAACATGTCTAATATAATCAGAAAGAATGCTTTCCCAAAGTTTACATGCAATGCATGTCAAACTGACTGGCCTGTAATTTTCAGCTTTATGTCTATCACCCTTTCCTTTATCACAGGGGCTACTATATCAACTCTCCATTCATTTGGTATAGCTCCTTCATGCAAACAATAATCAAATTACTCCAGGTATGGTACTATATCCCAACCCATTGTCTTTAGTATATCCCCCGAAGCCTTATCAATTCCAGCTGCTTTTCTAGTTTTCAACGTTTGTATCTGACTGTAAATGTCTTTGTTGTCATAGGTAAATTTTAATACTTGTTTACACTAGTATTAGTCACTTCCTCTATCTGGACATTATCCTTGTAACCAACAATCTTTACATACTGCTGACTGAATACTTCTGCCTTTTGAAGGTCCTCGCATACACACTCCCCTTGTTCATTAATGATTCCTAGATTTCTTGGAACATGTTTCTTCCTTAAAGTACCTATACATACTCTTCCATTTTTCACTAAAATTCGTATGACCGCCAATTATGCTTGCCCCCTGTCGTTCGCATTACCTTCCCAACTGACATTTGGTAAATTGAGATCCTCCGCCACAATCACGTTCATTTCCTTATCGTTTCCCACATATCTGATTATCTTAGCAAATAATTCTAAATCAGCGTCTGCGCTACCCTTTCCCGATCTGTACACTCCAAAGACATCAAGTTGCCTATTATATTTAGAGATGAGCCTTACACCTAGAATTTCATGTTTGTCATCTTTAACTTTTTTTTTGTAGCTTACAAATTCTTCTTTCACTTGAATGAATACTCCCCCTCCCACCATTCCTATCCTATCTCTACGATAGACACTCCAGTTCCGTGAGAAAATGTCTTCATCCACTATATCATTTCTCAGCCATGATTCAACTCCTATTACAATATCTGATAAGTATATATCTATTAAATTACTTAATTCTATTCCTTTCTTTACGATACGGTACTTCTACAGTTGAGCACTAGCATTTTTATGTCATCCCTACTTGTAGCAGTTGAGGCTTTCACGGCCGTCGTTACAAATCATGTCAGCGTTTTCTGGGCTTGTAGGCCGTGGTCCAGGAGCGAGTGAATGTCCCGACATTTCACCGAAGACTGCATTCGGCATTATCAAGGGTTCCGACTGACTTCGATAGCTGTGAAGCTCTCAGTGGAATGCCGAACGCAGTCTTCGGTGAAACGTCGGGACATTCACTCGCTCCTGGACCATGGCCTACAACCCCGAAAAACGCTGACATGATTTTTTTTTTTTTTTTTTTTGCTAGTTGTTTTTACGTCGCACCGACACAGATAGGTCTTATGGCGACGATTGGACAGGGAAGGGCTAGGAGTGGGAAGGAAGCGGCCGTGGCCTTAATTAAGGTACAGCCCCAGCATTTGCCTGGTGTGAAAAAATGGGAAACCACGGAAAACCATTTTCAGAGCTGCCGACAGTGGGATTCGAACCTACTACTGACATGATTCATCCCTACTTGATTTCCAGTTACCTGTTCCCTCATCACCGCTCCCTAGGCCACCCCGTTTCCCTGAACGTACCTCCCTATAACCCTTCTAAACAAATTTCCTAACTTATATGTACCACTGCGGTTTAAGTGAAGGCCATCTAAGCGCAGATCCCTATCTCCTACCCACCCATTAGGATCTAGAAATCTCACTCCCAGTTTCCCACATACCCACTCCATAGTCTCATCACCCTCGAGTCAGTATCCCTCCTACACATTATTCCACTGATAACAACCTCCGCTTTCTTAAACTTTACCCGGGCTGCATTTACCAGGTCCCACACATCCCCAACTATGTTGATACTTATACCTGCTTGTCTTACGTTGTTAGTACCAACGTGAAACCAACGTGAAACACTACCACCTTCTCCTTTCCCTCCTCCTTCTCTTCTATTTTCCTCAACATCTGCCTTAACCTAACTCCTGAATAACACTCTACCCTGGTACCCTTTCCTCCACACACTTTCCCGACATGTCTAACAATGGAATTCCCCATGAACATAGCCTCAACCCTACCCACCTCATTTGATCCCCTCCCTTCCTGGTCAGTCCTATCTTTCCTGACAGCTGCAGAAGCTACTTCCTCCTCCCTTTTCTCCATCCCATGACCCAGTTCCACCTGTCTTTTCCTATCCACTACTCCAGATTTCCCTTTCCTACCTTTTCCCTTTCTCCTCCTTCCACACTTCTCAGCAACATTTCCCTGTTCCTCATCTTCCCACCTCTGTAGTCCCAGGTTCGATTCCCGGCTCTGCCACGAAATTTGAAACGTGGTACGAGGACTGGGACGGGGTCCAGTCAGCCTCGGGAGGTCAGCTGAGTAGAGGGGGTTCGATTCCCACCTCAGCCACCCTCTAAGTGGTTTTCCGTGGTTTCCCACTTCTCTTCCAGGCAAATGCCGGAATGGTACCTAACTTAGTACCTAACTTAAGGCCACGAAGCTTCTTTCCATTAAAGTATAATAAAATTGAATATTTAGTTTAAATTCGTTGAGGCTAAAGCATAACGTAGACAAAAATATGCCGATCGGAATAATAATAATAATAATAATAATAATAATAATAATAATAATAATAATAATAATAATAATAATAATAATAATAATAATAAAACTAAAATATACAAATAAGTCGTGTTCATGAACCAGTGGCACTTACCTGAACATTTTGTTCCGTCGTTCGTGTTTTTCTAGCGCTTAGTCCATGGAGTATCATATATCACGTCATTCATTTCATCCCATTAACTCCTCTGATGAGGCTGGACGTCATGAAGGGCATCCGGTCATAAAATCTCAATCATTTTTATTACAACTGGCTTTAACGTCGCACCGACACAGATAGGTTTTATAGCGACGGCGCTATAGGAAAGGGCTAGGAGTGGGGACGAATCGTCTGTGGCCTTAATTAAGGTACCGCCACAGCATTTTCCTGGCGTGAAAATAGGAAATCACGGAAAAACATTTCCAGGACGCCGACAGTGGAATTCGAACCCACTATCTCCCGAATACAACCTCATAGCTGCGCGCCCCTAAACGCACGGTCAACTCGCTCGGCCAATCAATCATCAATGATCTGCATTTAGGGCTGTCGCACAGGTGGCAGAGTGCCTATCAATTTTTACAGTCACGCAGATAAACAAGCTCGTATATTTGATATTTTGATCTCCACAAAGTGAATGTTTATATACAAACATCAGAGGCTAATTCAAAAAATAAGTTTCATATATATTTATCGTGGAATAATTAAAGGTAGGCCAAGGTAAGAGACACTGTTTTATTCCGCCCCAGTCCTTCATTTTTAGAAAAAACAAAAGTTAATCCATCGTTAATTAATTTAAATAACTTATTTATTTCTGGTAGTCGAACGTCACGCTAAAATGAGATGGGAAAGAGTTAGAAATGCCGGTCTCAGTGGCTCACACGGTTGAGGCGCTAGCCTTCTGGCCACAACTTGGCAAGTTCGATCCTGCCAACCCCCGCTCCCAAGTTGTGAGCCCCGAGGCCCCATTTAGTCGCCTTTTACGACAGGCAAGGGATACCGTGGATGTATTCTTCGTCTGCGCCCCCCACCTACAGGGGGTCACAACCTCCAAACTCGAGTACATACAATAATTTGGTCGACAGTAAATTATATGTTTTAAAATGCTGATTCCCATCACACTTTAACCAGGCTTTGGACTATCATAATGATTAATAAAATCATTTGGGTGTGTTTAAAATCAGCTGTAACAGAGCTTCGTCAATTACTTTTGTCGGTTTTAGGTAAGCGTCGTTATAACTTCGTTCCTTTGTACTTACCTACTTACATTATGAAAACCTGAAACAGCAAGAAGATTACGCTTGTTTTCTTATGTAAGAAATTGCCTTTAAGCACGACCTGATGTCGCTGGCTCCTTCATATTTCTTAAGGGTTCTTTCAATCCTGTCACCTTTCTTCACATATTTCGTCTTCCTCCTCTTACCTTCAAGGTTGAGCTGCAGTTTTAGGTACATGCAGTTCGTTGCTTCTGCTTCCCTCTTTAAACAAACCACCAAATCGTCGAATCGAGGATGTGGATTGATCTTGTGATGCTATCCCTCTACAGCATTTGTTGTTCGATGTCACTTTTTGTAACAGCTCCACATAGTGATTGGTATCTCGCTGTTTGCAAGCCATACATCTGCAAAATAGCCGAAGAAGCCAGTCAGTTTTTCTGTAGAAGGAACCTGAGAATGTATCACCAGGCATCCCTCACTGACGTCATCTGGCTTCAAAAATGCCAGAGCAGCGCACATTCGGATGTGGAGACGTATATCTTCGTTATATTTGTAGTCGCTCGTCAGGCCAAATTCCTTGTACTTTTCTCTACAGAATTTGCTTCATGTGAAAAAACAAAAACAAAAAACAGCCACTTAACTCTGCTGACGAAAATACTTATCGTAGGGCTGATATCGTAGCTGCTTCGAAGTCAATAGTGATTTTCTTAGGATTCCATTGGGGAATCGCTTCCAAGATAAGGTGAAAGAAACGAACACAAGTTTCTTTCTCTTTGTTAGGCAGGAACGCAAAGACGACTGGATAAACGTTGCTTTCTTTACTCCGGCCTCCAAGGTCTGCGTGAATGGTGCATATCTTGGCGAACAGTTTGTTGCAACTCTTGAACGTGCCATCCATAAAAAATGGCGCACAATTCCTAAGGTTTTCTCTACCTTTCTCGGCACTAAAAATTATAATTATTTCTCCCATGCAGTCGTCGGCTAAAAGAAACGGGCTGCCATTATTCATTATTACACCTCTTCATTAAGAATAATCTGAGCACTTGTTTTTGGCTCTACTTGAAGTCCGCGTGCATGATTTCGTTGCCGACGCAATGTTCTTTTTAAAGTTTCTTGAACTGGCATATCAGTGACAAGTCGCCCCTGTTATGGAGATCACCCAACTAATGCACGTAAATCTGTGATAGTGGAGTCGCTTCTTCTCTTGCTCTCTTCTTTGCCTACCGAGCTCGATAGCTGTAGTCGCTTAAGTGCGGCCAGTATCCAGTAATCGGGAGATAGTGGGTTCGAACACCACTGTCGACAGCCCTGAAGATGGTTTTCCGTGGTTTCCCATTTTCACACCAGGCAAATGCTGGGGCTGTACCTTAATTAAGGCCACGGTCGCTTCCTTCCACTCCTAACCTCTTCCTCTCCCATCGTCGCCATAAGATCTATCTGTGTCGGTGCGACGAAAAGCAACTTGCTCCTTTGCCTCTTGAACCTGCTTTTTCACTGTGAAGGCCGCTTATTCAGGTGGTCCACACTGATGAAAAATGGTATGAAGAATTTATTCGCCTCTTGTCCTCAGCCGTCCTTTATACTTGTTCTTCTCCTTCAGACACACCCAGGAGACGATACCAGGTTGACTCTCCCTATACTTTCTTTACATAAATAACCTTTGTAAAGTGCACAACGATTTCCCTGAATAGTAACTGTCAACTCCATTACAGCACACAATAGTAAATACAGTACACCAGGCCAGGACGTTTCGGTTGAAGGTATCAATCTCTAAATAATGCCCGCGAGAGAAAAATGTTGATCTACAAGGAGCGAGCAGGTGCTCAGGTAGGGTAGCGGGGATACCCCGAGATTAAGCTAATGAGGCCCACCCGCTGCTGCAGTGACCGCAAATGTCCGGCAACCGCTGGCCTTCTGACACCAACTTGCCAGGTTCGATCCTGGCTCAGTCCGGTGGTATCTGAAGGTGCTCAAGTACGTCAGCCTCGTGTCAGTAGATTTACTGACACGTAAAAGAACTCCTGCGGGACAAAATTCCGCCACCTCGGCATCTCTGAAAACCGTAAAAGTAGTTAGTGGGACGTAAAGCAAATAATATTATTATTGCCATTGATGCTTTCACGGCCCAAACTTATAAAGCCTAGACATGATATAGGCTTTTGGGCTTATGCCGTGTCAAGAAAATAAGGTGAAATTCTGTACATTTCGCAGAGAACTTTGCTCTGCGTTTTCAGAAGAAAATCTTGACTGTCCACGAGGGATGCCGGAAAAGTGCGAACACGGAAATTTGCGAACACATCATTAAAGCGGAAATTTGCGCACACTAGGGATTATTACTACCTGACTAGGGTTTCCCAGGTCTTGGTGAATATTTCTTTGCCGGAAATCTGCGAACACTATCCTGAGAATCCCATCTGGATAAGCTTTCCGATTTTAACATTGTGTTTGCAACCTCCCACACCATGTCACAAACATCTAGAAGGTAGTTTTGTAACTATGCGAACAATATTGGGGTTTTCCGCTGCGGCTGATTCCACCGCCGGTTCGGGGCGCATACTCCTACTTTTGTTCATTTTACTTTTAACCTCCATAGCGTTAACAATATTGAGTATAGAAATTGTTACCACGATCAGGCCCTGCGCTCATTATAATGGTTACGCGTACCGTAAGTATAGAGAAACAAAAGCAGGTGTTGTTACGTGGCTATGTTTACGCCAAAAGTCATGTCACTGTAAGGGATTGATGCGGTCGAAGAATGAACAAGTACTTTTTGTATCCGAACATTTGTGTGGACCACCTGATGACGCCGCTCAAGAAGTGAAGAAGCATGTCTGTAACGCCAAGAAGAGGGTTCGAGAAGAAACTACACAGTTATGTGAGATATACACCGATGAAACAGGAAACCTACATAATAAAGGTTACTAAAGAAACGTCCTTATTATAATATAAATAACTTTCATGTTATATTAATATAAAGTACACGTGCCATATGGTAAAATAAAGCAAGAATGAGTTTTGTATTACAAATCATATTATAGGTCAATAAATAACAATGTGTAATGTATATTTACGTAAAATCATATATTTACTGCTAATATAGTTTATTTGGCATAGCCTGTTCATCCGGAAACAATAAATTGTTGGAGCTCTTCTACTCTCTTGACATAAATTGTTTTTTTTGTTGTTGTGATTTTTAGCTTTAGATGGTACTTAAAAGCAAATTTTGACCGAACACAAATTATAGAGCGTAATAATTTCTACAAAATTGTTTTTTATGATTTTAAAAAATGCATTGTAAGGTTAGAAATAAGAAAAATAAGAATGAGAGAATATATTTTGATGTTTTAATATATACTCTAATAATATAATTAAGATTTTATAATTAATCAATATGGTCGTTTCAGGTTATAACTTTGTGACAAAAATGCCCCACGCAGAATCGTTGAAGAGGACCTTGCGAAATCAGCGAAGTAACGAGCGTGGAAATCAACAAGAGCCAAAAGAACGTGGTGACATTATTCTCAATGAAGAAATCTTAAAAATGAACGATGGTAGCAGTTTTCTTCTTGTAGATGACGGACTAGAAGAAAGAATCCTAGTTTTCAGTGGAGACAAAGGGAAGGTAAGTTTAAAAACATCTACACATTTTTTTTTATGGATGGTACATTTAGGTGCTGCAACAGTTTGCACAAGTCTACACTGTTCACGCAAACCTAGGAGGCCGGCCGGACGAAACAAATGTGTTCCCTGTGATACTTGCCCTGCTCCCTATTAAGAAGGAAGAAACCTACATTCGCCTGTTCCTTCTTATTAAAGTAGTAGTTCCACAGTAGTGTCCCAGTAAAATCAATGTCGATTTTGAGGCAGCTGCAATATCGGCTCTACATCAAGTTTTTCCCTCAACTCAAGTGAGTGGGTGACACTTGCATATGAAGAAATGTAATAATAATAATAATAATAATAATAATAATAATAATAATAATAATAATAATAATAATAATAATAATAATAATAATAATAATGTTCTTTTGTTTTACGTCCCACTAACTACTCTTTTACGGTTTTCGGAGACGCCGAGGTGCCGGAATTTAGTCCCACAGGAGTTCTTTTACGTGCCAGCAAATCTACCGACACGAGGCTGACGTATTTGAGCACCTTCAAATACCACCGGACTGAGCCAGGATCGAACCTGCCAAGTTGGGGTCAGAAGGCCAAGGTTGGGGTCAGAAGGCCAGCGCCTTAACCGTCTGAGCCACTCAGCCCGGCATGAAGAAATGCTTATGGAGAAAAATTCAAAGTTTGGGTCTACAAGAGGAATACCGTCAGAATGAAGAATTAAGGCTTCACGTCGCCATGTGTGCGGCACTGGCATTTTTGAAACCGGAGGACGGATGGCTCTAGATTCGTGCGGAAGCTCCCGACATCCAGAAACTCTTCGATTTTTTCGACTACTTTGTGGATACATGGCTAAAAAATGAAGAATTCCCCATCGAAATGTGGAGTTGCTACGGTAAGAGACATAGAACCACGAATGCTGTAGAAGGATGGAACAACGAATTAAATACTATCGTTGGAAGCCCCCATCCCTTTTTTTTTTTTTTTTTTTTTTGCTTTACGTCGCACCGACACAGATAGGTCTTATGGCGACGATGGGACAGGGAAGGGCTAGGAGTGGGAAGGAAGCGGCCGTGGCCTTAATTAAGGTACAGCCCCAGCATTTGCCTGGTGTGAAAATGGGAAACTACGGAAAAAATTTCAGGGTTGCCGACAGTGGGGTTCGAATTTACTATCTCCCGAATACTGGATAATGGCCGCACTCAAGCGACTGCACTGCAGCTATCGAGCTCGGTCATCCCAGAGTCAACATGCTGGTGTAATGTTTGAAGAAGGCAGCGGAACACACAAATTGCTTGCATATGAGGTTAGAAATATATCTTGAAGGGAAGAAGAGAAAGAGAAAATACTTGAAACTGGACGACAGGATTGAGAAAACCATAAAAATATATAGAGAGACAAAATATATTATGTCCTGCTTAAAAGCCATTTCTCATATTAAAAAATTGGAATAAATGACGGTAACCCACATGTAAATATATACGTGTGTAAAAATGACGAAGCCTATAAAAGCTGTTTTTAAACGACGAATGTATGAAATAATGACGAAGCCAATGAAGGCTGATTTTAAACACACCAAAATGGTAAGATGATAATTATCATTTTGACAGTCCAAAGCCTGTGTAAAGTGTGATGGAAATCAGTTTCAGTAAGTTGTATGGATTAAAGATTTTTTTTTTTTTTTTTTTTTTTTTTGTAATTTGCTTTACGTCGCACCGACACATTTAGGTCTTATGGCGACGATGGGACAGGAACGGCCTGGGAATGGCAAGGAAGCGGTCGTAGCCTTATTAAGGTACAACCCCAGCATTTGCCTGGTGTGAAAATGGGAAACCACAGAAAACCATCTTCAGGGCTGCCGACAGTGGGATTCGAACCCACTATCTCCCTGATGCGAGCTCACAGCTGCGCGCCATAACCACACGGCCAACTCGCCCGGTAAAGTTTTTTTATTTTTTACATGGATCGCTTCCATTACATGTCTTGTTTCCTTTTTTGAAGATAGTGTTCGCAAATTTCCGACAACGAAATATGTACCAAGACTTGGAAAATCCTGGTCACGTAGTAATAATCCCTAGTGTGCGCAAATTTCCACTTTAATGATGTGTTCGCAAATTTCCGTGTTCGCACTTTTCCGGACACCATCCACGAGAAAGGTTTCTCAAACACGTGACAACTGGGGATTTTCTGTGAGTCGTCAAATTCTATGGAATTCATTTCTGAAGAAATACATCTGTCAAATCGCAGAACCAAAGACTATTCAAAAGTTCATATGTACTTGTTTAAGCTTTATGATTGGAATTCAAGAGGATAAACACGTCGTGTTTGAGATGCCTTTCTCGTGGACAGTCGAGATTTTCTTCTGAAGACGCAGAAAAAGTTCTCTGCGAAACGTAAAGAATGTCACCTTATTTTCTTGACACGCCATAAGCGCAAAAGCCTATATCATGTCAACATTATTATTGATAAATTATTCCAGTCTCTTACTTCTCGCCCTATAAATGAATATTTGCCCCATTTTCTCCTCCTGAATCCCAAAAATACAGCTTAAACAAGTACATATGAACTTCTCAACAGTCTTTGGTTCTGCGATTTGACAGGTGTATTTCTTCAGAAATGAATTCCGTAGAATTTGACGGTGTTAGTGTGATGCCTTTGCCGGCGAGATTCAGTGCTTACGTTGTACTTTGTCTTCTGGTATAGGCTAGGATAAAATTTGCTACTTTCATAGAGCTATCTCAATCTCATCCTTACCGAGCTCGATAGCTGCAGTCGCTTAAGTGCGGCCAGTATCCAGTATTCGGGAGATAGTAGGTTCGAACCCCACTGTCGGCAGCCCTGAAAATGGTTTTCCGTGGTTTCCCATTTTCACGCCAGGCAAATGCTGGGGCTGTACCTTAATTAAGGCCACGGCCGCTTCCTTCCCACTCCTAGCCCTTCCCTGTCCCACCGTCGCCATAAGACCTATCTGAGTCGGTGCGACGTAAAGCAACTAGCAAAAAAAAAAAAAAAATCTCATCCTTGGCTTTGACAATGTAAAAATGACTGGTGTATGATAATGCTTGTTGTTTAAAGGGACCTAACATCTAAGGTCATCGGACCGACTGAGGTATGAGCAATACTAGTAAAGTCATTCGTTGTGCAGCTAGTCCCTGCTAGGAGTGGTGTGAAAATGTTGCCAATAGGGTCAGTTTGTGCGTCCCGGTCTAGAAAGCCAAGAATAACGGCCGAGAGGATTCGTCGTGCTGACCACACGACGCCTCGTAATCTGCAGGCCTTCGAGCTGAGCAGCGGTCGCTTGGTAGGCCAAGGCTCTTCAAGGGCTGTAGTGCCATGGAGATTGGTTTGGTTTGGTTTGTGCGTGAATTTCATTGGGCATGGATTGGTTAGGAAAGCAACGAGAAACTACCTCACTACTCATTTCCCTTGTACGACTGATCAGTGACGCCTAGGCCATCTATGACAGCTGACGGTGGAGCCAACCAGCCTCCGGGCTTTAGTACTCAACATGTGTCGTAGTGATTGTTTTAAGAGGAAGTACAACTAGGCAACAATCCTCTATATAACACTAATCAGAGTAAAAAAAATGGAAGGAGTCCGACACTTCGAAAAATGAAGGTAACGAGCAAAGAAAGACAAAGGCCACGAAGGGCGTGAAAATGAAAGACAACCTAGCCCTCAGAATGTAATAGCATCGGGGTCGGAAAAGAGCTAGAGTTGACCAAAGGAGGTCAGATAGGATGGATGAACGTGAGGAGTTTGGAACAAGTGAATGGAAACAATGCCAGGACTCGGCTAAGGACCCCGTGATCGCCAACTCACATTCACGCCCCTGGGGCCCCTTTTAGTCGCCTCTTACGACAGGCAGACCTTTTATCAGGATTACTGGCCCCACGGTCTAGGGTTAGTGAGCCTGCCTCTTAATCGGTGGCTCCGGGTTCGGTTCCCGACCAGGTCAAGGATTTTTTAATTGGATCTGAGGTCTGGTATGAGGTCCACTCGGCTTAAGGAGAAAAACTGAGGAGCTATCTGATGGTGAGATAGCGGTTCTAGTCTACAAACCCACGTGCAACGGTCGAGCAGATTCGTCGTACTGACTACGTCACCTCGCAATCTGCAGGCATTCAGGCTGAGTAGTAGTCACTTGGTAGACCAAGGTCCCTCCGGGGCTGTAGCGCCATGTGATGTCCGAACTATAAACTCACGATTCTATTCTATTCATTAATCACGTGAAAACTGTCCGGCTCCATGGCTAAATGGTTAGCATGCTGGCCTTCGGTCAAAGGGGTCCCGGGTTCGATTCCGGGTGGGAATTTTAACCATCATTGGTTAATTTGGCTGGCATAGGGGCTGGGTGTATGTGTTGTCTTCATCATCATTTCATCCTCATCACGACGCGCAGGTCGCGTACGAGCGTCAAATCAAAAGACCTGCACCTGGCGAGCCGAACCCGTCCTGGGATCTCCCGGCACTAAAAGCCATATGCCATTTCATTTTTACGTGAAAACTTCCTGTAAACACTTACGTCAATCACCAAAATGATGTTCGAGTGCAGTTGTACAGATGATTTTTGGGATCGTGATATGTCCAGGTGGCTCCAAATACGCTTCAGCGATGTATGATGTTTATTTACCGTTTATAACGTGCAAAATATCGCCACTGCTGTGAAAAGAACCTACGTGCAGCAATCATAGCCGACTACAGTTACAAGCCGGAGTCATGTAAGTTTGGCAACGTGCAGCGGAGGCCAAGAAGAAAGCGCGGGAGCTATCCGTGTATGTTGATGTGTAGTGAACGTCTTGTGTTTTGTTTTATTTTATCACGGATATGTTCGAGTATATAATTATAACAAAATAAGTGATTGAATAATCATACGTAGAGCCTATTATCGAAATTTCCCGGCCAGGTCGGGGATTTTAATCGCTTCTGATTAATTTCCTGGCTCGGGGACTGGGTGTTTGTGTCCGTCCCAACACTCTCCTCTTCATATTCAGACAACATACCACACTACCAACCACTACAGAAACACGCAATAGTGATTACATCCCTCCATATAGGGTTGGAGTAGGAAGGGCATCCGGCAGTAAAACAGGGCCCCATCCACATGTGCCTCGCAGTTCGCACCCGCGACCCCACAGGTGTGGGAAAAGCGGTAGGAAAAGAAGAAGAAGAAGAGCCTATTATCGAAATAATGTGGAGGCGCAGCAGGGAGAGTAGTTTAGACGGCAGAGCTGTCTTTCTGAGCCCAACTCAGTCCGGTGGTATTTGATGGTGCTCAAATACGTTAGCCTCGTGTCGGTCGATTTACTGGCACGTTAAAGAACTCCTAAGGGACAAAATTCCGTCTTCTGGGGTCTCCCAAAAACCATAAAAGTAGTAGTGGGACGTTAAATCAATAACATTATTATTGGTGAATACGCAGACTGAATTTGGGTTAGACCCTACTAATAAAACGTTTCGTGTATTTGCAGATGCCCAGAAAATGTTGTGTTCTCATGTATCGTAGCAACTATAGCATAAAAGAAGGTTTTATTACCTCGTTTAGGTTTCCTTCAGACGAGGAACTAAAACAAAAATGGATGTCACTTTAAACGGGATAATTGGGAACCTGGAAAGGATTCAGACGTGTGCATAAAACATTTCACACGCGAAAGTTTTTCAACAGGGGATAAATTTGTGATAGTAAAGGCAACGGTCCCGTCTCCCGAATGCAGAGGCTTAGGGCCACGGTAAGGCCGTGACCACCCCTCCTCTGCTCGGTTAGCCGGTCAGAGTGCAGAGCTGTTGGACTACGGACCAGCCGTGGCCACTTAAGGGCAGATACCCACTTTGCATCTATCGACCTGCTTTAGGAAGAGATGAAAAATTAATAGTCCTGGGCGTGACAATAACGGTCTGATAGATTGTTTATTGTCTACATTTTCCAATGTCGTATTAAACAATTACAGAAAGCAGATGAAGAATACGAGTTATGTCAGCAGTGGGGATAAAAACATTAAGTGGAGGAAGCTGTCAACGCTCCACAATAATTGTGCTTGTGAAAACTGTTCATTAAGTCTTTTGTTTTTACTCATGTAAAATGTATACTTCTAACTTCAGTGAATGCATTTACTGATGTATGTGTTTCTTAGTATCATTTTGCGAAGAGTATGCATTTATCATAATCATCCTGTTGGTCTAAAAGTGGTGAATATGTGTGAAGTCATTCAAAGTCAGACACACCCACTTTTCACTCGGCCTCCGCTTGACAGATAAATACAGCGTTGCCAAGTGTACATTCCGGCTTTAACTGTAGATGGCTCTGGCAGGAATGGATGAATATGAGATGTTGGTACTACTGGAAAGCCCAGACCACGCTCTACAATCTGACCTAAACATGCTATGTGACATTTCATAGTTGCTATTCCAGGAAATATTCTACCTACTACCTGACATTACGTGTGTGTGTAATCATGTATTTATGTACTGTACCATTATTCCTGCTATTATTGTAATCTGAACTATTCATTTGGTAAACATTTTCAAATAATAAATGGTGTAATCTAATGAAACGAATCTCCTATGTGTCATTTTGCAGACAAATAAAATAAAATAAAATAAACGAAATCTCCTATGTTTTATTTTGCAAAAAAAAAAAAATGAAAGATATCTCCTATGTGCAACTTCTAACAAAATGATATGAATTGTGTAGCGAATACCAACAGTCAACAACCATCTCAGGGCACCCGACAGTGGGGTTCGAACTCACTATTTCCGGACTACCGAGCTCGATAGCTGCAGTCGCTTAAGTGCGGCCAGTATCCAGTATTCGGGAGATAGTAGGCTCGAACCCCACTGTAGGCAGCCCTGAAGATGGTTTTCCGTGGTTTCCCATTTTCAAACCAGGCAAATGCCGGGGCTGTACCTTAATTAAGGCCATGGCCACTTCCTTCCCACTCCTAGCCCTTCCCTGTCCCATCGTCGCCAAAAGACCTATCTGTGTCGGTGCGACGTAAAGCAACTAGCAAAAAAAAAAATAATAATAATTTCCGGACTGTAAGCTGACAGCTACGTGACCCACCCCGCAGCGACTTGCTCGCTCCTCAATTTCTTACGCGGCTAAATGCTACCTTGGCCGTTTGTAAACACTGGTTTGGGATTTGTTTGTTGTCATTGCAAATGCCAGTCTTAACGGGAATTGCAGTCTTGTCATCTGTAGAAACTAATTTAATTCTTAGCATGAAAACAATGTTTACCTCTCCAGCACATGCAATATCTTCAAATTTTATAGACTGTTCCAATAATTCACATACCACCATGTGAACTTCATTAACTAATCCCGAGTTCAAGTTCATGTTTCTGATCTAATGAGCATAACACTTGCACCAACTTTCAGGATGAGTTTGTGTGGTGGCATTCCTAAAGGTATAATAGAGTTGATTTTTTTTTTTTTTTTTTTTTTTTTTTGCTACTTGCTTTACGTCGCACCGACACAGATAGGTCTTATGGCGACGATGGGACAGGAAAGGGCTAGGAATGGAAAGAAAGCGGCCGTGGCCTTAATTAAGATACAGCCCCAGTATTCGCCTGGTGTGAAAATGAGAAACCACGGAAAACCATTTTTAGGGTTGCTGACAGTGGGGTTCGAACCTACTATCTCCCGAATACTGGATACTGGCCGCACTTAAGCGACTGCAGCTGTCGAGCTCGGTAAATAGAATTGAGAAAATAGCGGTAACCTATGTATAACCTCTCCGTTTGGTCATCTGTGACGACTGAGTCGGTACTGCAGTACTCTTTGAAATCTCCTGGAATAAAATTGTTTTGAAATGTCTACTTTGTAAGTTAGATGGCTTCAAAGGAGTGAATATTTTTGTTTCTGGATCTTTACCCCCATTTAACTGCCTAAGAAGCGGAATGTTTTCAAACTCTCTCTCATTTAACATCTAAAAATTATATAAAATTCACAATTTGCAATTTTAATGGCAAACGATTTTGGAGGGATGGCAATAATAATAATAATAATAATAATAATAATAATAATAATAATAATAATAATAATAATAATAATAATAATAATAATAAGTAAACTCGTGTCCTTATCCCGAGGTTCTGCCACCCCCAGTGGAGGTGAGCTGCATGTACCATTTTAACCACATACCAGCCCTCCTGCCGCCTCTGTGGTGTAGTGGTTAGCGTGATTAGCTGCCACCCCCGGAGGTCCGGGTTCGATTCCCGGCTCTGCCACGAAATTTTGAAAAGTGGTACGAGGGCTGGAACGGGGTCCACTCAGCCTCGGGAGGTCAACTGAGTAGAGGCGGGTTCGATTCCCACCTCAGCCATCCTCGAAGTGGTTTTCCGTGGTTTCCTACTTCACCTCCAGGCAAATGCCGGGATGGTACCTATCTTAAGGCCACGGCCGCTTCCTTCCCTCATCCTTGCCTATCCCTTCCAATCTTCCCATCCCCCTACTAGGCCCCTGTTCACTGTAGCAGGTGAGGCCGCCTGGGCGAGGTACTGGTCAAACTCCCCAGTTGTATCCCCCGACCAAGAGTCTGAAGCTCCAGGACACTGCCCTGGCGGTAGAGGTGGGATCCCTCGCTCAGTCCGAGGGACAAGCCGAACCTGGAGGGTAAACAGATGATGATGATGATGATGATGACCAGCCCTCCTGCCAATCTTAAATTTCTGGCAGAACAGGGAAACGAACCCGAGTCCCCGAGGACGACTGCTAATAACACTAACCATTACGCTACGGAATTGGAAATAATAATAATAATAATAATAATAATAATAATAATAATGAGAGAAGACTTAAACCAACAGAAGGTCGGCCTAATAAAGATTGACCATGAAAAGCTATTACAAAATGAACGTGGTTTTCAAGAACTTTTACAAGAAAGAAAAATGGGGACCTGGGAGGAAATCCTGAAAAATAAAATGTGGTTGATACTGCAAAGGAAATAGCACCGTTACGACGAGCACTCAACCACAGACGGTGTAATGAAAAATTGTGATAAGACAATAGATCAAAGAGCAGTAGCCTTCAAAGCATGGTATGCTGATAAAACAAAGGATAAATTTGATACAGAGAAGTGCGGAAACAGGCGGCTAAAACCCTCCGACAAGCCAAAAGAAACGAATTACGAGGCACTGAATCGGAATTTATGAAAAACTAGCTGTAGTACCCGGCGTTGTCCGGGTAGCTTTTGAATGTTTACCTTTAGTATTTGTGTTACCAGTTAGTTAAGTGTGAAGTAGATGCTTATTGATTTATTTTTGATATATTGATTTTACGACCTATTATGTAATTTTAGAGTTATTCAGATGTATCTGATTTCAAGTTTTAGATTATTTAATTTTCGTGTAAAACCTTGTCCTTGTGGAAGCTAGAATTGACTGGGAATTATTTGATTCTTCCCAAAAAAAGAAAAAGTATTAATTATAAGTATTTACCAGTCGCACAGTACATAATGATGTACACGATTTCGGCAGTCATTGAGACTGTCACAACCAGCCAAGTGACCCCAAAAGCAGGGTATTGAACACTAATCTCGGTCATTTTTTACTACATACGTTTAAGCCCAGCTCCTGTCTCAGTGGATACTGAACGTGGACTTAAGCGTTATCAAGAGCGTCACAGTTCTTATAAGAGACACATAAACAATGGATTTCGACATTAATATCGGTGATTTTCCATCATTTTTGCACGTCAGTCCCTCTCGTTCCCCACCCCTAGCGGAGGCTGTGATTTTTCATCTCCATAGTATTTTTTCTAAGATGGTAAGTCATGTGTGTACCAAGTTTCGTTGAGAGCAATTCTGCAACATACCTACATACAGTACATCCATAATATCCGTTATATTTACATTCATTTTCACCCCCTCTCAACCTCCATACTGATTGCGGCTGAAGTATGACTTAACAATCCAGAGTGTCACAGATCAACTCTGTGACCTCGTAAAGAACGTATTCGACATTAATATCAGTAAAAAAGCGTTAATTTTTATATTTCACCATCTCCCACAGGTGTGTTAGGGGTGTTTTACCCCAACAGTACTTTTTTCAGATAGTAAGTCATACGTGTACCAATTTTGTATGAGGGCTATGCTTGATGAAAAATGCATCCGTATTCTGGGTCATTTTGAACATTTTCCTTTCCACCCCTTCTAATATCCATGCCGATAGGGGCTGAACAACGACAACCGGAGTGTCATTATTCACCTCAGTGACCTCGACCAGTATTTGTCGTTATCTATTATTTTTTATATTTCACCCGTCTTCCAGTGTTTTTTTATAATTCACCCTCGCCCGAGGTGTACTAGGTGTATCTGACCCCTACAGTAATGTTTCCTATATAGTAAGTCATGTGTAAACCAAGTTTGGTTGAGAGGTATGCTAGAGTCTTTTAACTCTGTCCCTTTTGACATTTTCTTTTCTTTACCGGTTCTAACTCGCCTGCCGATTAGGACTAAATTTAACCTTAGCGGCATCCAGAGTGTCACATTTCATCTCAGCGATCCTCAAAACTATGGATTAGATACATATATCGGTCGTTTTCGTTTAATGTTAACATTTCAGCTCTACTTTAGAGGCTACGGTCCTCTTACCCCAAAGGTATTTTTTTTAGACATTAGGTCCAACTTTGTTTGAGAATTATGCTTGAATATGCACATATACGTCCATTATCTCCGTCATTTAGGAAATTTTGTTTTTCACTTCCTCTCACCGCTATGCGAAAGGAGGCAGAACTTCCGAAAAATTCGGAGCGTTACTATTCATCTCAGCGACCCCGAAAAGAATGGATTCGACACGATTTTCGATTATTCTTTATATCACTCCCCCATCGCCCCCCAAACCGATGGGGGCTAAACTTGAACATTAAAAACTGGAGTGTCACTATTCATCTCAGCGAGCCCTAAAAGTATGGATTCGACACTATTTTCGATTATATTTATATCTCACCCCCTTGCCCTAACCCTAACTGTTCCTGGGGTGCCTTAAACCCACGCGGTTTTTCTCCTGATACTAAAAATACGGAGTGCCAATATTCACCTTGACGACCCCGAAAACTATGTATTTGACATTATTTCCGATTCATTTTATATATCACTCCCCACGCCCCCACCCCAAAAGGGGCTGAACATGGGCTTTAAAAATATTCAGATTGTCACAATTCATCTCAGCGACCACGAAAAGTATGGATTCGACACTATTTTCGAATATTTTATATATTAGCCCCTCGCCTGCCTCCCCAATGGGTGCATGGGGTTTGTCAAAACAAATCCGGAGTGTAAATATTCAGCGACCCCGAAAAGGATGGATTCGACACTATTTTCGGTCATTTTGATATATCATCCCCCCGCGCCCCACCCCAAAGGGGGCTGAACTTGTACTTTAAAAAATCCATGATGTCACTCTTAATCTTGGCGACCCCAAAAAGTATGGATTCGACACTATTTTCGATCATTTTCGTTTATCACCTCCCCCTCGCCCCCCACCCCAAGGGAGGCTTATCTTGGACTTTAAAACTACCAGTGTCACTATTCATCTCAGCGACCACGTAAGTATAGACTCGAAACTTTTTTTTAATATTTTAATATTTTTGAATATTTGAATATTTGAATATTTTGAATATTTTGTATGTCCCCCCTTTCAATGGGTACGTGGGGTGTCTTACCCCTCACGCGGTTTGTCGAAATAAATCCGGAGTGTCAATATTCATCTCAGCGACCCCGAAAAGGATGGATTCGACACCATTTTCGATTATTTTGATATCTCACTCCCCTTCGCCCCCACCCCAAAGGGGGCTGAATTTGGACTTTAAAAAATTCCGGAGTGTCAGTATTCATCTCAGAGACCCCGAAAAGTATGGATTCGACACTATTTTATGAATATTTTTAATGTCAGCCCCTCGCCCCCTCCCGCCCCTAAGGGTACTTCGGGTGTCTTACCCCAACGCGGTTTGTTAAAAAGTCCCGAGTGTCACTATTCATCTCAGCGACCCCGAAAAGGATGGGTTCGACATTATTTTCTATTGTTTTGATATATCACTCCCCCCCCCCTTGCCCCCGAACCAGGACCGAGACGGGACCTGTAGCCGGCAGCGGAAGTGAGGCGACCCTAGCGGACAGCATTGTTCAGCAGGTAAGAGAAGCCCTACAGTCGAAAGACATTCTCTCGGCTATCGTTGAGGCAATAACTGAAAGTGTCACAAAGGCCGTGGCTGAACAACTTAAGGCCACCCTGGACTTCAACACTGAGATGATCAATGAACTTAAAATTGATATTAAAAATAGGGAAATTGAACTGAAAGCAGTGCAGGATGAACTCAAAAGGAGTACTGATGCTTTGGAGCAATACCAACGTAGAGGAAGTGTGCGTGTGTTCGGAATTCCCGAATCACGTAATGAGAATACGGACGAACTTTCAGTCAGGTTGTTTAAAGATAAACTTGGCCTTGACATTGCCGTGCAGGATATTGATAGGTCTCACCGAGTTGGCAGGCCGGGGCTGGGAGTGAAACGCCCTATAATAGTGAAATTCGTAAGCTATAGGAAAAGGGAGGAAGTCTTCCGTAACAAGCGCAAGTTAGCAGGCACTGGAATCACTATCAGGGAGGACCTGACTGCGGCTCGCACTCTCATATTAAAGGCGGCTGTAGATAAATTTGGAGTGAGAAATGTCTGGACCATACAGGGACGCATTGTTGTAAAAAGAGGGGAAACCAGACACAACATAACAACAATGGATGAACTGAACGCTCTCAAATAAATGAGCAATACCATAGTGTAGTATCTCACCATGTGTATGTAGATTCTACTGTGAAATAGCTTTCTAGTTCCTCAACTATTTCTTCATTTGTAACAAATTCGTAAAATAGTCGTATAGCATTCACCAGTTCTACCCACACGTACAAACTCTTTCTCTTCTACTTATTTCTGAAATTCTCGCCGGCAGGTGCACTTAAAGCCTGGAGCACAGCACCTTAGCTAAATGCTACTCTAGACTAACTCTTCAACTGTATATTAGTGTAATTTTATTAGTATCCTTATTTAATTATTATTATTATTACTTCTTATTTTTCTATTGAAATGTTCAAACATATGCTATGTGAATTTAATTATCTGCGTGTGTCTGTCAGTGTGTGTGTGCTATCAGTGTTTGTTCCAGGAATGAGTCACCTACCCTTGAAACACGTCAGCAGCTGGTGTCCTTAAAACTACTGTTACGGTAGATGAGGCATTCCTGAGTGTCATTGATCCGAGTGTATTCCAAGACGAAAATAACCCTCGTGTACCTTCACCAACTGTCCCCAACCCTCAGCCTACTGAACTGTTATTGAAACAATCTCTGTCTCAGTTCTCGCGAAGTCTACAGTGTTGCCATATCAATTCTCTCTCACTCCTCAGTCACATAGATGAAGTTCGTTCGATAATATCAACCTGTAACATGCATATTATGTGTATTACTGAAACCTGGTTATCCGATAAAATTAGCTCTAACCTTGTAAATCTAGAAGGATATACTCTCTATCGGCATGATCGCACTGCCAGACGTGGTGGAGGTGTAGCAGTTTATTGTAGAGATGATATTAAATGTAGAATAATTATCAGATCATCATCTGGCATCACTCCACATACAGAATATATGTTTGCTGAGACCATAATTAACCGTCAAAAAGTATTGGTAGGAGTTGTCTATAAACCACCGAATGTTACTAATATCTCTGACCTTGAATCTGACCTTCTCAAACTAGTACCAACCTACGAGCATATACTACTTCTTGGTGACTTTAACTCAAATATCTTAGCCCCGACTGGCAAATCAGAACGAATCAGCAACCTACTTACCTCCGTCGACATGACGATCTTACCGCTTGATGCAACGAATCATGTTCATACACTTAAATACACAAGCCATACTGGAATTGACCTCCTAGTTACAAATAACCCGCATAAAGTTCTGAAGTACGGTCAATTTCCTGTACCTGGCATATCAACTCATGACTTAATTTACCTGTGCTACTCTCTACGTGTACCAAAATACAGAGCTAAATACATTAGTTATAGGGATCTGAAAAATATCGATCTACAACAACTCCAAAATGATGCGTACAGTTTATCTTGGGAAGATATAAAGCAGGTGCAGGACACAGACATGAAAGTGAGAAGATTTAACTCTCTACTCATAGGACTATATGACAAACATGCTCCAGTTAGGCAAGCTAGAGTCACTCGCTCGCCTGCACCTTGGTTAACAAACGATATAAAAGCAACAATGGCTCGCCGTGACGCAATGTTCCGCCGATACAAGGGAACAAATAATGAATTAGATTTCGAACAATATCGTCTTTTACGTAACAGAACAAAGCAATTAATTCGCAATAGCAAATTTAATCACATTAAAAATGTAACACGGAATTTAAATGCACGTGAAACCTGGAACGAACTTCGAGCTATGGGTGTTGGAAAATGCAAAGAGCCACATATGCCAACTATATCTCTCGATACACTTAACTCTCACTTCGTAACTAACCCAATAAAAGAATCTCAACCTCAAAATCATATCAATCTAAATAAAATAATCAGTGACCTTACAGAAAACGAAAATAATTTCTCTTTTCACTCTGTCAGTGTAAATGATGTAAAGCGTATTTTAAATTCAGTTAAGTCACAAGCTAAAGGAGCAGATAACATCCCAATAGGCTTTATAAAAAACATTATTGGCGCGGTCCTACCAATTATTACCCACATTGTAAACCATTGTCTCACCACCGGGACGTTTCCAACTGCATGGAAGGATGCTCTAGTAACCCCAATATTAAAGCATACCGGTACCACAGCAAATGCGCCATCTGATTACCGGCCTATTTCGATTCTTCCCCCTCTCTCGAAAGTTCTTGAACGAGTTGTACACGAGCAGCTAGTAGAATTCTTAACCAGGCATTCTCTTTTTGACCCATTGCAATCTGGCTTCAGAAAGGGACACAGTACTACGACTGCACTTCTTCGGGTAACAGATGACATAAGACTAGCAATGGACAAACGGCAGGTGACGATACTGACACTCCTTGACTTTAGTAGTGCTTTCGACACGGTAAATATAGACATACTATTATCCAAGCTACGCTCTCTGCATATCGGCCCGATAGCCCTTAATTTTTTTAAGTCGTACCTTACAAATCGTCGCCAGTGCGTAGTGGTAAACAATCAAAGATCCCAATGGGCTGTAAAATCATCCGGTGTCCCTCAAGGGTCTGTTCTAGGGCCCTTACTGTTCGTCTTGCATATTAATGACATATCTTCCACACTTCAGTATTGCAACTACCACTTATATGCTGATGATATGCAGATATACAAACACACCACTACAAACAATTTACATGAAACAGTTCAGCACATTAATTCGGATATTGAAAGGCTTACCGCCTATGCTAAAAACAACCACTTACTCCTAAATCCTCGTAAAACACAAAGTATTATCATAGGAAACTCTAAATTATTACATGTAATAAGCAATATCAATCCTCCTCCAATCATAATCAATGACATTGCTGTACCGTACCTTAAAAATGTAACTAATCTTGGAATCTCCATCAATGAGAATCTGACCTGGAATGAACACGTAACAAATGTATGTAGAAAGGTTCATGCAGCTCTATATCCCCTGAAACGTCACAAGAATTCTTTTCCTCAAAAACTTAAATTAAAATTAATCCAAGCACTACTATTCCCAATTTTAGACTACTGTGATACAGTACTAGTCAATCTAAATGCTGAACAAGCTTTGAGACTTCAGCGAGCACAAAACTCATGCATACGATATGCCTTCCAACTGCGACATGACACTCATGTTACACCATATTTCAAAACATTGGAATGGCTACGCATAAATGAACGAAGGAATTATCACCTAATGACACTTGTTTACCAAGTGCTCTCGACGAACACTCCTACTTACCTCTCTTGTAATTTTCGTTTCCTTTCCTCATTCCATGAAATTAGTACCCGTTCTGGTTCCTTACTTGAAATTCCACTAAGTCGAACCAATTCCTACAATCAATCCTTTTTAGTTACCGCATCGAGACTCTGGAATACACTGCCAATGGACATTCGGCACCTTACTTCCTCTCATAAATTCAAATCTGCCTGCAGAAAGTTTTTCCTGGTAACATAAAACTGAGTTGTGTGAGTCATTGTGTGTATGTTGTGTGAATGGGTTTTCTTCATTTACTATTATTATTATTATTATTATTATTATTAATATTAATATTGTTATTATTATTATTAATATTATTATTATTAGTAATTATCACATTAATTGCTGTACTGATATGTAGGCCTAACTTACCGGTAGTCTTAGAATTATCTGTTTGTAGTATTACTTCTTTTTAGAATTTCTATGTCTTACTTTTATGTTTACATTTTTAAATTCTGTTTATAGTGGTTAAGTGTAAGAGAGGGCCGTGAGCCCTAACTTCGCCACAAATGTAAGTCAGGAATAAATAAATAAATAAATAAATTTGGACGTTAAAAATTGCGGAGTGTCACTATTCATCTCAGCGACCCCGAAAAGTATGGATTCGACACCATTTTCGAATATTTTTAAATGTCTTAACCCCACGCCTCCTGATACTAAGTCGTAAGTATATCAAGTTTGGTTGAACGATGGAATCGACGCTATTATCGTATGTTTCATATGCGACCCCCTGGCCCCCCACCCAATTGGTGGCTATATTTGGACTTGGAAAAATTCCAGAGTATCACTATTCATCTCAGCGAATCCGAAAACGATGGATTCGACACTATTTTCGTATATTTTGTATGTGACCCCCTCGCCCCCCGCCCATATGGGTGCATGGGGTGTCTTAACCGCACGCAGTTTGTCAAAAGAAATCCGGAGTGTCACTATTCATCCCAGCGACCCCGAAAAGGATGGATTCGACACTACTTCCTATTACTTTGATATATCACTGCCCCCTCGCCCCCACCCAAAAGGGGGCTGAATTTAGACTTGGAAAAATTCCGGAGTATCACTATTCATCTAAGCGAATCCGAAAACGATGGATTCGACACTATTTCCTATTACTTTGATATATCACTCCCGGTGCCCCCCACCCCAAAGGGGGCTGAATTTGGACATTGAAAAATTTCGGAGTGTCACTATTCATCTCAGCGACCGCGAAAAGTATGGATTCGACACCATTTTCGAATATTTTTAAATGTGACCCCCTCGTCCCCCGCCACTAAGGGTACTTGGGGTGTCTAACCCCCACGCGGTTTGTCTCCTGATACCAAGTCGTAAGTGTACCAAGTTTGGTGTAAATCGCTCCAGTGGTTTAGGAGGAGATGTAATACATACATACATACATACATACATACATACATACATACATACATACATACATACATACATACATACATACATACATACATACATACATACATACATACAATGACATTTATATATATATAGATAACAGTCGGAACTTTTTTCTGCTAGTGGCTCTGCCTCGCTCTGACACAGATAGGTCTTATGGCGACGATAGGATAGGAAAGGCCTAGGAGTTGGATGGAAGCGGCCGTGACAGCCCCAGCATTTGCATGGTGTGAAAATGGTGAAAATGGGAAACCACGGAAAACCATCTTCAGGGCTGCCTACAGTGGGATTCAAACCCACTATCTCCCGGATGTAAGCTCACAACCGCGTGCCCCTAACCGCACGGCCAACTCGCCCAGAAGTCGGAACTTTTATAAGACCTTCAAACAGCACTTGAAAGGTTACCAGGCACAAAGCTTAAACTTTCGAAGAAAGGATGTGGAATTGGCTGTAAGAAATAAAGAAAACTGTGAGATCCTAGCAAGCTATTTGCATCTTGAGTGAATTTGGAGTGGACGATAAAACGACAGAATTATCAAGCAGACCCTGACTCTCACCCGCTCTAAAGTAAAATTCATGGGTGAATTTTCCAAAGAGTTTAAAATTAAAACAGAAATAAGGCTGGGCGATGGACTATTACCGACTCTCTTTAATTGCGTGCTGGAGAAGGTTATCCATGAATGGGAATAAGAACTTAACAAGAAAGTTTTACTGAATCAAGTATACATTGGAGGTTCAAAGAACGGTGTTAAGAACAACTGTCTAGCTCTTGCTGATGATTTAGTGATTTTTTTAGAAACACAAATACAGCTTTTTTTTTTTTTTTGCTATTGGCTAGATATGTCTTATGGCGACGATGGGACAGGAAAGAGCTAGGACTGGGAAGGAATCGACCGTGGCCTTAATTAAGGTACAGCCCCAGCATTTGCCTGGCGTGAAAATGGGAAGCCACGGAAAACTATCTTCAGGGCTGCCGACAGTGGGGTTCGAACCTACTATCTCCCGAATACTGGATACTGGCCGCACTTAAGCGACTGCAGCTATCGAGCTCGATATATACAGCTGTAGAACAGATAATTATTTTGAAACAACAAGCTGAAAAGGCTAGACTTAGGATCTCTTCTGAAAAAAGCAAAGTACTTGACTAACATCCCCACAGCTTCCCAGCAACTAAAGACAAGGTATGGTAAGATTGAAAGAGTTAACTGCCTCAAATATCTCGGTGAGATTGTGCAGATGGGACCTAATGAAAGAATAGCTAACAGTAGGCAAGATAGAATGGACGCAGTGTTTCGCAGAACACACGACCTGTACAATTAAAAGGCAATTTCAATACAAGCTAAACTCAAACATTACAACTGAATGCCTGCGAGTTACTGGGAACGCTGGTCTGAGAGAAGCTAAAACGCTTGAAAGGAAGATCCTTCGAAAGATAATGGACCCAAAGATCGTGGCTGGACAATACATGTTGCGAGGACGAGAGGAACGTCATCAGAAGACCGAAGCGACCAAGAAGCGACGACTCAAGTTCTATAGCCACCTATTTAGAATGGAAGACAAGCGGTTGACTAAGAACATTTTTACCATACTCGATAGTGGACCTAACACATGTGGTAAGTAGTTCAGGGAGGTCAGGAAGTGTCAGAAAAATATTGGACTAAATCGTGAAGACATTGTTGACAGAACCAAATACTGACATCGGATCAATAACTTTAAGGGCTTTCGTGAAGAAAAACAGCAGAACAGCGGGTGGACAGCAGAAAGGAGACAGGCTGCCAGTGAGAGAATGCAACGATACTGGGCTGCAAAGAAGGCTTCTAAACATGTGTATATGTTGGTTATTGTGATCTCTAATGGCCGTACAAGTCTAAATAATAATAATAATAATAATAATAATAATAATAATAATAATAATAATAATAATAATAATAATAATAATAATAATAATGTTATTGGCTTTACACCCCCACTAACTACGTTCACGGTTTTCGGAGACGCCGTGTTGCCAGAATTCAGTCCCGCGGGAGTTCACTCACGTGCCATTAAATCTACCGACACGAAGCTGACGTATTTGAGTACCTACAAATACCACCGGACTGAGCCAGGTTCGAACCTGCCAAGTGGCGCTCAGATGGCCGGCGCCTCAACCGTGATGAGTATTTTAACCCACACTTTTTCTTTCTAAGCGCCTAAGGTATAAGGGCAACTGTTCCGAGGTTTCTGTGGAACAGCAGAGGTGAAAGAAGGTGCGGGCTGGAATAGGTCTCAACTACAGAATTAAAGTTAATTTAAACTTTAACAAAGGTTATATTTTCTTTTCAAAATCAACAAATAACAGATAACAACATTCAACAATTTCCACTAGGTGAAATAACAACGAAAGGCAGGTACACAATGATTTTGACCGTTCAAGGTTTTTTTTTTTTTTTTTTTTTTACCAAGTTTTGGGCTTCGAGCCCCACACTCACAATCCTTGAGCGATTAGCTCAACTTTACCAAGTTACGAAATGAACAAAGGGGCAGAAAACCCCATCATGCCAAGGAGCACTAGCTCCTAATTACAATGTTAAGGAAAAGAACAGACCCGCTCTCAATTTTACAAGCCTCTCAAAAGCCACAACAAACTTCACTTCTAATTGCCCTCAAGGCACACATAATGGTACAGGAGTACCTCGTACCCAATCTACTGGGCTTTCGCAGGAAGGAAAACAAAACGGGTTAAGTAAATGGCCCAAAATACAAAATTGAATGGAGGCAATAACTTGCACTCCTACACAAAGTTTTGTCTTAAAACCTATGTGGCGCTAGGCCGATAATACAGGGGCTAATCCCAAGTTAGGGAGGTGACCCGTATGAGAAAACTTTACTACATTAAAGAATAGAAGAACGGTTATGAAAACCTAGTCACCTCCATTTCAAGATGAAGGGGAGTTCGAGAGGGAGAAGCACTCTCTATCCCCGCTTTACAGTAAAAGAGATTGGTAGTTTTTACACAGACTGAAAGGAAATTTACATATTAAAAAGGCGAGTTACATATTAAAGGTTTCGAACCTTCTCCGAGAGTTAAATGGTTGAGCTAGCAAGAAATAAAGATGTTATACGGCCATTACCTTATAGAAGAACTGCTGCTTGAAGAAAGAGGCGCTTCCCGCCCCCTACTACATATCCACACACTAAGTTAGATGTTACAGAAGTGGCACCGAGACAAGAAAATCAGCAGTTTTATACCCTCGTGGAAAATTCGAGACCTTTCAGGAATGAGTAGACACACCCCCTCAATTTTATTGGCTAGCTAAAAGTTACACATCAACATCGAAAAAGAAAGACACTATTGGTCAGAAATTAATTTAAAAAATTAGTGATTGGTTAAATTCAAAACAGGCGGAAAGAAGGGATAACTGTTGCCAACCCCCAAACCACAGAACAAAATTTAGTAAAAACAAAACTTAGGAATACAGTATTTCTTCAGGAGAGTACATTCCTTTACACCAGAAGCGTTATCATAGTTTTGGGTAGAGGCATCTGTTAGAGAATGTCCAAACTTCTTGATACGGAGCAAACCAACACAAATCGAAATAGACGCATTTCAGAACACTTCAAAATTACATAATTTACAGTAGTGACATCTTCCGAGAAACCGTTGAGTTAATACAGATTTTCAAGTTCAGAGTTTCTCCTGTAGAGGAGTTTCAACTGGCGCAATATTTGAACTATCGGCGTGGAGGTGTACCGCCCGGTACAGACCTCCCCCCCCCCCCCAAAGTCCTTCCAAGGGGTGACACAGAAGAAAACGAAAAAAATTTGTTTTAATACGAAGTCCAGTTTTTTTTGCTGATAATTAGAAGAGAAAAATATAACTTTTCAGTAGTCGGAGGTCTCAGAAGTTGTTTGATATAAGTGGGGTTAAATCCAGTCTTAGAATTTCTTTGTAGTAGCTTTTGATGAAAGGTCTCTATGTTTGTAGTAGTTGAATTCAGAAAAAAAAACTTTAATTCTTGAAAGGAAAATTTTTTTCTAAGTCCACCAAATGTTGATTTTGAATCCAAAAACGTTGTAATTGTGGATATGGAATGTCCATGTAGCTTAAGAAGTACATAAGATGCTAATTGATTTTTGACGGCAAGACCTGCCGCCGCTATCTGTATCCAGAGGAGGCCGTTTGGATCCCTCAAGTACCCTGAGATACCTCTCTCCCGCTACTATGAGAGGGGTAGTCGTTGTGAAGCACGCCGCAGACGCGACGATTGTTTACAGTCCTCGAGCAGTTTGCGGGTGGTGTGCCGCACATCAGCCTTGGCCGGAAGGAGGGCTCCGGCTCGCCGTACACTGGTTGTCCTCACTGGAGTGGAGTGGGCCCGTACCCCACCTCAGTGGCGGTACGGCGCCGCACGGCTGCGGGGGCACTGAAACAGTAAGATCTCGGCGGCAGAATTTTTGTAGCAATATAATGTTTTAGGGTACTGCCTTGGAGTTGAGGCTAAGGGGCCAGCGGCGTGGAAATTTTATATTATTTGCCACAGGTGTGTTTTAGCAGGAGAGAGGTGCGTGGTAATAGCCATATTGATGGGACAGCAGAGCAACTCTGGAGAGGGTTTTACAAAATAGTACAAGGTAGGCGGACGGACATAGTGCAGAAGGCCATAAAAATAAAACCCAAAAATATAACCTTTGGGGTTCTTACTAGATGTTAAAGATCCAATGAGCAATTAATTTACACCGGTTTCACCTGAGACAGGTGAACCCTAAATATTCTCTCGGTGGCTGGGTTGCTCACTAACAATGTCACCGGCGTTAAAAAATCCAAGACGGTACACGGACCATGAAATCTGGGGGCAAGCTTGCCCGCGGGAACAAAATTCTTGACCATAACTTGATCTCCTACCTTTAAATTGGTGGGCCTCCGTCCACGATCATATCTTTCCCTAACCTTTTCATGAGAAATTTTAAGATTGGCCTTGGCCTTCTTCCAAAGATCTCTAATATTACCTGGATCTATTGTCTCAGGTAGAATATCATTAAGAGACCAAAGGTTAGAGAGCGGCGTGTTGGGTCCAAACTTGAACATCAAAGAAGCAGGAGTAAATTTATGGGATTCATGAACCGCCGAATTCAAAGCAAAAGCTAAGCAATGCAGGGACGTGTCCCACCTAGAATGATCTTCATGATGACAGGCAATAAGAGCCGACCTCAGATTACGATTGACCCGTTCAGCTAGAGATGGTTGAGGATAGTAAGCAGAAGTAGTTACATGAGATATTGACAGATCAAAACAGAATTTACGGAAGAGATTGGAGGTGAAAGCTTTAGCATTATCTGAAACAATATATTGACACGGACCAAAAGAAACAAAAATAGAATTTAAACAAGAAATAGTGGACTGAGCGGTAGCCAGCTTAGTCGGAAATAACCAAGAAAATCTTGTGAAGCCATCTACACACACAAGGATGAACTTGTTGGCATTCCCCTTTGACTGGGCGAAGGGTCCTACGTAGTCGATGTAAAGACGTTCCATGGGGCGCGACGCTTGATGAGAAGACAAAATCCCTTGCTTAGTGGACATGGTGGGTTTACTAAGCCAACAAGATTTACAAGCTTTTACTAATTCGCGGATTTCTCCGTCCATACCCTTCCAAATGAACATTTCTCGGATCTTTTCTCTAGTTTTGAAGACACCTAAATGCCCCCCTAATGGGGTCTCATGATAGTACTTGAAGATCACTGGTACAAGAACAGCTGGGACTACAACTTTCATCTTTTGATCATGCCTCGACGGGCAACATAAAACACCATTCCTCAATACATAAGGGACGACATGTTCCCCAGAAGAAAGGGTTTCCATGATAGGTGCCAGCGTCGGATCTTCACGTTGATATTTCTCAAGATCCCTAAACGACATGGGAGCATCAGTTAGAATGGCATTAACCTCAGGTAGTATGGACTCGGGAGGTGAAGAACTATCAACCTGTTCAGGGGTCTCTACATCATTAGAAAACATACGGCTTAGTCCATCAGCCACAACATTTTCAGTTCCCCTTATATGCCTAACATCAAATTGGAAAGCAGAAATTCTGATGGCCCACCGGGCTATACGGCCAGTACGACGCGGCCTAGCTAAGACCCAACTTAAGGCTTGGTTATCCGTCTCCAAGTCGGACTTGACATGTTCCAGACAGAGGCGGAACTTTTCTAAAGCAAACAGGACAGCCAAACCCTCAAGTTCGCAGATGGAATACTTGGATTCCTGGGCCGGTAATGTCCTAGAGGCATAGGCAATTTGTCGCCTCCCTAGTTCAGTCTCTTGAAGAAGGACTGCAGCTACCGCCGACGACGACGCGTCGGTTTGGACGATGAATTTCTTAGAGAAATCAGGCATGGAAAGAACAGGGACATTACACAGAGCTAATGTGAGATCTTCAAAAGCGGCTTGTTGAGAAGGTTCCCACTCAAATTTGACGCCTTTCCTACGAAGTAAGTTCAAGGGCGCCGCTCTATTGGCGAAATTTGGAATAAATTTCCTGAAGAAATTCACCATACCAATGAACCTGGCAATACCTTTGACGTCCTTAGGAGGTTTGAAATCACGGATGGCCTGTGTTCTAGAATGATCGACTGCGACACCATCGGGCGACAAAATATGCCCTAGAAATGACATAGAGGGCTTAGCGGATGCAACCTTGGACAACTTCACCGTTAACCCTGCCTTACGAAGGCGACTTAAGACCTCTTTCAGATTATCAAGATATTCTTCAAAGGTCTCAGAAAACACGACGACATCATCAAGATAATGATACAAGTATTCAAATTTGATGTCGGAGAAAACGCTGTCTAGCAGTCTCGTAAGCACGGCTGCCCCTGTGGGGAGCCCGATAGGCACGCGGTTGTACTCATACAGGTTCCAATCCGTGGCAAACGCCGTCAGGTGTTTAGATTCCTCTGCTAGCGGTATCTGATTATAAGCCTGATTAAGATCTACGATGGTAAAGAACTTAGCCTTACGAAACCATGAGAAACAAGAGTGATGGTCTGGAAGGGGCACAGATTGTAACACCACCTTCCGATTGAGAACCCTATAATCAATCACAGGCCTGAAGCCACCTTGGAGTTTCGGGATTAGAAAAACAAGCGAAGAATACGCCGATTTAGAGGGCCGAATAATACCATCTTTCAGCATCTGATCAATGATCTCCTTCAGGGCCTTCATTTTAGGCGGAGATAGCCTATACGGCGGGAATCTAACCGGGATCGAATCCGTCACCTCAATCTTGTATTCAATAAGGTCAGTAACACCAAGAGTATCCGAGAAAACCTCTGGAAACGACTGATACAACTTACGAACACTCTCTGCCTGCTCCTCAGGTAGATGTCTAAGGTCTACCAACATCTCATCCTGGGTGGGCGAAATAGATGAACATGACACAGAACTACATTTTAACAAAGGGATTTTGGAATTATTATTAAATTTGAAAGTGCACGACTTGCTCTGAAGGTCGAGCACTAGACCGGTGTGAGACATGAAATCAGCTCCCAATATAATGGGGCAAGACAAGTGCTTGGCCACAAACAGTTTAAATTTCCAAGTAAATTTAGATATACGAATTTTGGCATACAGAAAACCTAAAATATCTCATGGGGATGAGTTTGCCGAAACATAATGAACCGAAGTCGAACAAAAATCAGGAAGTTTACAAACAGTTTTCAATTTGGAGTACCATTCAGCCGAAATAATAGAACAAACACTGCCAGAATCTAATAGAGCTGTTACAGGTTCATTATTTAATTCAATTTTGAGGAACGGAACAGGTGCGGGTGAATCCGCCGCAATCCTATGACATTCTCTGGGACATTCAAATGGGAATGTAGAATAGTTCTGACTTTTTCCTGCATTTTCGTCGGATTTAACTTGTGCTGAGCCTTGAAAAGATGAATCTGCCGACTCAGCCGGGGCCACTACTCACTTTTGATTGTTGGTGGAAGCGTGCTGGGCCCATAACCCAGAGGTCCGTGGATCGAAACCACGCTCTGCTACCACTTGTTCCGAGGTTTCTGTGGAACAGCAGCGGTGAAAGAAGGTGCGGGCTGGAATAGGTCTCAGCTACAGAATTAAAGTTAATTTAACAAAGGTTATATTTTCTTTTCAGAATCAACAAATAACAGATAACAACATTCAACAATTTCCACTGGGTGAAATAACAACGAAAGGCAGGTACAAAATGATTTTGCCCGTTCAGGGGTTTTTTGCCAAGTTTTTGGCTTCGAGCCCCACACTCACAATCTTTGAGCGATTAGCTCAACTTTACCAAGTTACGAAATGAACAAAGGGGCAGAAAACCCCATCATGCCAAGGAGCACTAGCTCCTAATTACAATGTTAAGGAAAAGAACAGACCCGCTCTCAATTCTACAAGCCTCTCAAAAGCCACAACAAACTTCACTTCTAATTGCCCTCAAGGCACACATATAATGGTACAGGGGTACCTCGTACCCAATCTACTGGGCCTTCGCAGGAAGGAAAACAAAACGGGTTAAGTAAATGGCCCAAAATACAAAATTGAATGGAGGCGATAACTTGCACTCCTACACAAAGTTTTGTCTTAAAACCTATGTGGCGCTAGGCCGATAATACAGGGGCTAATCCCAAGTTAGGGAGGTGACCCGTATGAGAAAACTTTACTACATTAAAGAATAGAAGAACGGTTATGAAAACGTAGTCACCTCCATTTCAAGATGAAGGGGAGTTCGAGAGAGAGAAGTACAGTCTATCCCCGCTTTACAGTAAAAGAGATTGGTAGTTTTTACATAGACTGAAAGGAAATTTACATATTAAAAAGGTGGGTTACATATTAAAGGTTTCGAACCTTCTCCGAGAGTTAAACTGCTGAGCTAGCAAGAAATAAAGATGTTAAACGGCCATTGCCTTGTAGAAGAACTGCTGCTTGAAGAAAGAGGCGCTTCCCGCCCCCTGCTACATATCCACA
Organism: Anabrus simplex; assembly: GCF_040414725.1. NCBI lineage: Eukaryota > Metazoa > Arthropoda > Insecta > Orthoptera > Tettigoniidae > Anabrus > Anabrus simplex. Next base: position 100,814,594 of record NC_090271.1, on the reverse strand, counting down.
CACTAAGTTAGATGTTACAGAAGTGGCACCGAGACAAGAAAATCAGCAGTTTTATACCCTCGTGGAAAATTCGAGACCTTTCAGGAATGAGTAGACACACCCCCTCAATTTTATTGGCTAGCTAAAAGTTACACATCAACATCGAAAAAGAAAGACACTATTGGTCAGAAATTAATTTAAAAAATTAGTGATTGGTTAAATTCAAAACAGGCGGAAAGAAGGGATAACTGTTGCCAACCCCCGAACCACAGAACAAAATTTAGTAAAAACAAAACTTAGGAATACAATATTTCTTCAGGAGAGTACATTCCTTTACACCAGAGTGCGTTATCATAGTTTTGGGTAGAGACATCTGTTAGAGAATGTCCAAACTTCTTGATACGGAGGAAACCAACACAAATCGAAATAGACCAATTTCAGAACACTTCAAAATTACAAAATTTACAGTAGTGACATCTTCCGAGAAACCGTTGAGTTAATACAGATTTTCAAATTCAGAATTTCTCCTGTAGAGGAGTTTCAACTGGCGCAATATTTGAACTATCGGCGTGGAGGTGTACCGCCCGGTACAGCAACTATTGCATGAAATTTGAACTTCCTACATTACGAGGTGTCAGAGATATGGTCATAAGTCCGTGAGTAGTATGTGACTCAACATTTATTTGTTTAAATTATAGACAAATATTTTGAGTTTCTAGTAAGTTTGCACAGTTCTTGAGTTTATAAGGAATCGAATGAGTCATCTCGCATCCTTGTAGGTGTTACAGTATTCTCACAATTTCATGTAAGCAACGGAATTAATCTTTTTTTTTTTTTTTTTTTTTACAAGTTGCTTTACGTCGCACCGACGCAGATAGGTCTTATGGCGACGTTGGGACGGGGAAGGGCTAAGAGTGGGAAGGAAGTGGCCGTGGCCTTAATTAACGTACAGCCCCAGCATTTGCCTGGTGTGAAAATGGGAAAGTACGGAAAACCATCTTCAGGGCTGCCGAAGTGGGGCTCGAACCCACTATCTCCCGAATACTGGATACTGGCCGCACTTAAGCGACTGCAGCTATCGAGCTCGGTGAATTAATCTTTAACTTGTCGAGGTTTTCATAATAGAGTGACATGAGTCTCATACTTTAATGAACAAATTAAATAGATGCAAGAGTCCATTGCCTTCTGTAGTGTCTTTGTTTATTCCTCAGCAGCATCAGCTAATACTACACTCATGTTCATAAAAACCAGAACACCTTGAAAAGACTAGGGATAGGAGGTTAATATTCACAGAACGTGTGCATTAGTATGTTCTGAAGAAATTATTGGCATTAGAATTATGTCAGCCCTCAGGTTCAAGGTCCAGAACGCACAACCACCGACTGGTAAAATGTGTCTGCCACTCTCGTTGTCGCTATAAGCCGAAGGTAATGGATCAGTGTGACTTGAGCAGATGTACAGGATGCCTTGCAGACGTATGCGAGAACCGTACCGTCAAATGAGTGAGTTTTGAACGAGGGCGCATTATTGGCATGAGAGAACGTGATGCATCCAACCGGGAAATTACTACTCGTTTGCCCTGGTCCGCCCGATCGGCGGACTCGTCGCCAATCGAAAATGTGTGGGATATGGTGAAACGAGTGCGGCGCTGTGACCCAGCGCCAACCACCAAAGATGAACTGTGGAACCAGGTGAATGCAGCATGGATGGCTATACCCCAGGACGTCATTCGCGTCTTATTCGCGTCGATGCCATAACGCATGGAACAAGTTATCAGTGCCCATGGAGGACCCAGTGCCTACTAGGCAACAGGACACTTGCTGAACCTAGGTGACTGAAATGCTAATCGTTTCTGCAAAACATACTAATGGACATGTCCTGTGAATATGAACTTCCTATCTCCAGTCTTTTAAGGTGTTCTGTTTTTTATGAACGTGGGTGTACATCATAGTAGTTGAGTATGGATAACACGAGAGTCTGAATTTGTCTTATGTTCGTGAAGAGGAAGACGCGACTGGTGAATTTTGAGTGGGGGAAGCGAAGCATAGGCCTATACCTTCTTGCCAGTGTCAGTTACTTCTCCATTCTAAAGTATCAATTGCAATGACCCCAAAGCTTTTCACAAACTTTTGTAATGGCATTATCACAGCGTTGATCATGGGGGGGGGGGGGAGGGGGAGATCGTTTAAAAACAAAATACGAACCCGTAAACGCTACAACACGTATATTCAAATCATTAACATCAAAACCATCTTTAACCATAAGAAAAATAGCCCTTCGTAAGATTGTTCTTTAGGCCCATTTTTACTTCAGATCATCAAAAAGTAAATAAATAATGACAGACTTGCAATTAATTAAATTTCATGAAGGATACATTTCAGGTAATACAATGTCTTAAAACACGTAAGTCTGACATTAAACTTTTAACATTTCCCCGGAATCCCCACTCTTCGAACTGACGTTGCTAATTATAGAATTCTTCTCTGTGTAGCAGAAGTTTGGTTTTGGAAAAGAGAGCAGACTACGTGTAGCAAATTCTAACGCGTTGCAGAATTTCATATTTAAGGTAAATTCGCTCATCCCGGTGAATAACAAATTAAGTCAAAAAGTGAAGTTATCAGTGGAAGCATTTTTATACTTTTAAACAATACGAAATCACCGATTCACCAAACATCGAAACATTCTGCGATATATGAAACAGGTTGTTAAGTAATGGTTTTGGCTGGATTTTGTTTAATTACAAAAATGAATGAAGTATCTGCTTTGGATCGTAAATGAAACTAACTTGTTCTGTATTTCTTTTGCTAGTTGCTTTACGTCGCACCGACACCAACGATGGGATACGAAAGGCTTAGGAGTTGGAAGGAAACGGCCGTGGCCTTAATTAAGGTACAGCCCCAGCATTTGCCTGGTGTGAAAATGGGAAACCACGCAAAACCATCTTCAGGGCTGCCGACAGTGGGATTCAAACCTACTATCTCCCGGATGCAAGCTCACAGCCGCGTGCCCCTGACCGCACGGCCAACTCGCCCGGTTTGTTCTGTATTGACCAGCCATTATTTTCTCACGTGGACCAGTAAAGACCTAAGCGTTGTAAGTCACATTTGTGTATTGTTTGCTTGTAAGATTTAATAGTTCTGTTTAACAAAAGCAGCTAAGTAAATCCACTGCCAATAATTCATTTACAAGATAATTATGTCCACGCCCACAAATGTATTACATATAAGACAAACTAACTTACCTGGATTAAGCCACTTTTATTAACAATATTGTCCGGTTCCGTGGCTAAATGGTTAGCGTGCTGGCCTTTGGTCACAGAGGTCCCGGCTTCGATTCCCGGCAGAGTCGGGAATTTTAACCATTTTTGGTTAATTTCTCCGGCAAGGGGGCTGGGCGTATTTATTGTTGTCTTCATCATCATCTCATCCTCATCACGACACCTGGCGAGCCGAACACATCATCGGACACTCCCGGCACTAAAAGCCATACGCCATTTCATTAACAATATTCAGAATATTAATAACTCAACTTATCCGGTTCTTACCGGGGTCTCTTTTGTATTGCTGCATAATTTGGAAGTGAACTTTGGCTATTTCTTCAGTATTATGAAGAAATGTCTTATCTTGTTAGTGTCAAAGGATAGAGAGCATTGGCCTTGGTCGGTTACTACAAAAATTAAATTTAAAAAATAACTTATCTGGTTTCTTCCCGGGATGAGTGAATTTTTGAAAAACATTTGTTCAATTTCTCTTCCTTTCTAGACATTCTCGAGAGGTAACGTTCTTATAAGTTTGAATAAACTGTTCTTAACAATTCAATTGTTATGTTTTCTTTGCTCAGTTCTTTCTTTCTTTCTTTCTTCCTTTCTTTCTTTCTTTCTTTCTTAATCTGTTTACCCTCCAGGGTTGGTTTTTCCCTCGGATTCAGTGAGGGATCCCACCTCTACCGCCTCAAGGGCAGTGTCCTGGAGCTTCAGACTCTGGGTCGGCGGATACAACTGGGGAGGATGACCAGTACCTCGCCCAGGCGGCCTCACCTGCTATGCTGAACAGGGGCCTTGCGGGGGTTGGGGAGATTGGAAGGGGTAGACAAGGAAGAGGGAAGGATGCGGCCGTGGCCTTAAGTTAGGTACCATCCCGGCATTTGTCTGGAGGAGAAGTGGGAAACCACGGAAAACCACTTCCAAGATGGCTGAGGTGGCAATCGAACCCACCTCTACTCATTTGACCTGAGGTTTTTTTGTCCTTGCTGTAATAGTCGTAGTTTTGCATGTTGTTTTTTGTTTTGTTTCTTTTCTTCTTTTTCCAATTGAGGATTCTTATTTTCCTCCGTTAAGATCGAATAGGTTGTGTAAACTGTAAGATCGGAAGAAAAATAAAGGTGTACATTCCAATAAAATAGAGGTGTATATTTGACCTCCCGAGGCTGAGTGGACCCTGTTCCAGCCCTCGTACCACTTTTCAAATTTCGTTACAGAGCCGGGAATCGAACCCGGGCCTCCGGGGGTGGCAGCTAAACACACTAACCACTACACCACAGAGGCGGACCTTTTGCTCAGTTACTGTATTTGATTTAGCAAACTTAATAGAAGATTTTAACTTTAAAAGGGAAGGAGAGCGTTGCATCCTCTACTCTGCCAGTGAATTATTTCTCGAGCTGAAACTCTCCCTACATAGTCTGTATGCCATTCATATTTCTTCCATTCATATTCCAAACGTTACGCTGTTCTGTGAGTGTATTTTCCTATCCCTATACTGCACGAACGGAGAAAAGAGTGTTGTAAACTGAGGAAAGACGGCAGATTTTACACGTACATTGCATTATTCAGTGGACGCATTTACTTAATCTGCTCTTTATGGCTTTTCAAGGCAAGCAAATATGCATAAAGGGTATCTGAATTTATGGCATCGCAGGCACGGTGAAGCAAGAAGAGTTTACCTGGCGACAAGAAGGAATTTATACTCGATCTGACCACAAACACACTAGGAACAACCCGACGAAGCAGACACGGAAAGGAAGACGATGAACAGGATGGTTGGAAACAACGTAAACCAATTATACGGGAGATAGAGCGTTGGTCATACTAATATATAATTTTTTTTAAAAAAAATTACGTCGATATCCACGCCATCCTCATTTTATCAGCTGCTGAAGTTAGCCAATTAGATCACTTCGTGGGCGAATTCAAATGCACTTCACGAGGCGGTGTTGCTAAATTTGCACCTGGCTTGGTCGGGCTTGAGAGCCATACCAAGAAATGAGCATCAAACACTAACACACCGTGGGTTTCAGCTATTGCCACTGTAGCGCGCTTGTTGTGGGTCGAGCCTATCAGCAGGGAGGTCCTTGTTCAAGTCCCTCCTCTGGAGAAGTTTATTTCTTCTATTGGTGCTCTCAAGCCGGTGATGAGTCAGGTGTAGATTTAGCAACACCGCCTCGCAAAGCCCACTTGAAGTCGCCCGCGAAGCGTTCTGATTAGCTAACTTCAGCGGCTGATATAATGACAACGGCTCGAGATATCGACGCGTTTTGTTTTTGTTTTGTTTTTCAAATTACATATCAGTATGACCATTGCTCTAACGCTCATATTCCCGGTTCACGTTGTTTCCGACCATCCTGTACAGTACCGGTCAAAATTTTAGGACTACATAAAAAAAAATCATGTTCCATCTAGAATCTAAAATTGTGCTACCAGACCTCCGGATTTTTTCCTGAGCTCTCGCATCTAATATGATATACGTCGCCTGATTTCAGTGATTTGCGGCAGGTATTGTATAAGTTATAAATGTTTAACTCTTGGAAGGTCACATCAGAAAGTCAACATTTTTCGAAATATTATGTGCTATATACTTTAATTGGTTTCGAGTATCACCACCAACATTTTTATAGACTTAGCAATAGCTGAGAGTCATTATAGTATAAAATATAAAAATTCCGAAAAAACTGCGGCACCGATTTTTGTACGTTTTTTTTTCAAACCAGCGCTAAAATGGTCAATTTTTTCTTCTTCTTGTCATAGGTCTCAGTGTGAGCTATCGGCATCAGAAATGTGTTCTTGGATGCCATCCGCTGAGTGAAAATGAAAACTCTCTGGGCAGATAAGTTTGACGCCGATAGCTCGTCCTGAGACCTTGGGCCTTACATGACAAAGGGAAAGAAAAATCAACCATTTTGGCACTGGTTCGAAAAAAATAAAACACGTAAAATATGGTGCCGCATATTTTAGGAATTTTTATATTTATACTAAAATTACTGTCTACAAACAAATCTTGGCGGTGATACTTGCAACCAATTACAGTACACAGTACATTATATTATATTTTTATTTTTTGGTGTGACTTTCCAAGAGCTTTTACAGTATTTGGACTAACTCAATGAAATCAGGCGACATATATCCTATTAGATGTGAGAGATCAGAAATAAAATTACAGAGGTCTAGTGGCACAATTAAAGGTTCTAGAGACATTTCGTGATTTTTTATTCTTTCTTTCTTTCTTTCTTAATCTGTTTACCCTACAGGGTTGGCTTTTCCCTCGGACTCGGCGAGGGATCCCACCTCTACCGCCTCAAGGGCAGTGTCCTGGAGCTTCAGACTCTGGGTCGGGGATACAACTGGGGAGGATGACCAGTACCTCGTCCAGGCGGCCTCACCTGCTATGCTGAACAGGGGCCTTGCGGGGGGATGGGAAGACTGGAAGGGATAGAGAAGGAAGAGGGAAGGAAGCGGCCGTGGCCTTAAGTTTGGTACCATCCCGGCATTTGCCTGGAGGAGAAGTGAGAAGCACGGAAAACCACTTCCAGGATGGCTGAGGTGGGAATCGAACCCACCTCTACTCAATTGTCCTCCCGAGGCTGAGTTGACCCCGTCCAAGCCCTCGTGCCACTTTTCAAATTTCGTGGCAGAGCCGGGAATCGAACCCGGGCCTTCGGGGGTGGCAGCTAATCACACTAACCACTACACCATACAGGCGGACGTGATTTTTTTATGTGATGCTAAACTTTTGACCGGTACTGTATACCGTCCCATACTACCTGGAGAAATACAACTTAACAGACACAGAAATCATTGGGTGTAAAGGGTACCATTCCCTAGAAACTGGTCGGCACCATACGACGTTTCCACGAACCCAACTAAACAATTGTCAGCTGATGTATCCGCACTCTAAAGGGATCCATATTTATCCTTTGCTCTCCTTTCACAGATTTTGGATTAACACACTTCACCTTACCCTCTTCCACCTGCAATTCCCCTTCTTGTAACGAGTGGAGAGAGACTATACTGACTGCTAATGTTTCTCGGACCGGGCGAGTTGGCCGTGCGGTTAGAGGCGCACGGCAGTGAGCTTGCATCCGGGAGATAGTGGGTTCGAATCCTACTGTCGGCATCCCTGAGGATGGTTTTCCGTGGTTTCCCATTTTCACACCAGGCAAATGCTGGGGCTGTACCTTAATTAAGGCCACGGCCGCTTCCCTCCAACTCCTAGGCCTTTCCTATCCCATCGTCGCCATAAGACCTATCTGTGTCGGTGCGACGTAAAGCTACTGGCAAAAAAAATGTTTATCGGTGCACTCGGTGCCAGGCAAATCCCTGGACAACAACCTCTGTCGGTATTACCATGGAGAAGAGGAACCTCTTAGACATGTCCTAGAATTCTGCAGAAGCGGAGAGCTCCTGAAGAACACGCGGCACCCCCAGATCAGATTCTTCACCGCCGAAGAACTGAGAAAGAAAGGATTCAATCTACACGGACTGGCCATAAACAGCAGTTCGCAGAGAATTGATACCATAGCCTTTTTTTTTTTTTTTGCAACTTGCTTTACGTCGCACCGACACAGACAGGTCTTCTGGCGACGATGGGACAGGAAAGAGCTAGGAGTGGGAAGGAAGCGGCCGTGGCCTTAATTAGGTACAGCCCCAGCATTTGCCTGGTGTGAAAATGGGAAACCACGGAAAACCATCTTCAGGGCTGCCGACAGTGGGGTTCGAACCCACTATCTCTCGAATACTGGATACTGGCCGCAATTAAGCGATTGCAGCTATCGAGCTCGGTCCCATAGCCTTTAAAAGCAGTTGCGTCTTGTGTATAACACCACACAAGCACGTGAACACCCACATCATTTCGGTGATATTACATTAAATACTAAATTTTAATAATTATTTTGCAAAAATAAAAGTTAAGTATCCTTTTGGTGATCCAGTTAGTTCTAAACGTCTCGTTCCCGCTCAGCAAGCATTGCTGCCAGATGATCACAAGCGAGTGGCAGTTTACATATCTGGGATGTGTAGGGGCAAACACTGCTTTTCTTTAATGGTCATTTGAATCACACATTTTACAGAGGTACAAATTGTCGTGAAGTCCTAACGAGGGCAGATTTGTCAAGGTTACGGCCACGTACGTATGACTATTACTACTACTACTACTACTAAAACGTCTTCATTCCGTACCTGAAGAGGACGGCGGGCCTCCTAGACGGTAACGCCGTCTCTCAGGCCAGGGAGATTTGATACGGTAAAGGAGATATTCGGGAAAGGCGAAGAGGTTGGCGGCCGTGGTTTATACTATGAACTGTCCAAGCATTCGCCTTAGTGCAGGAGAATGGAAAACCACGGAAAACCATTCTCAGGACAGCCGACGGTGGGAACCAGCCTCTCTCCGCCTCCCGAATGCAGAGGCGTAGAGCAACCACAGATCCGCTGCCACTCCTCCTCTGCTCGGTTGGTCGGTCGGAGTACAGAGCTGTCGGACCACGAACCACTTGTTGGCTGGAGCTTACTCTGCAACCGCCGACCGACATATGACCAGACTTGTGAGACAAACCTTCTGTTGTCTGCTGAAGCGAGGGGCGTGCAATGTAGCCAAACTATCATTCGTTGTAGGAACCGCCAAGTTACGTTTCTACATATCCCACTCCTTCAGCAACCGCATTTATTTTACTGTACCTGGATATAAATTAATTTTGTTTGATCTTCATTGGTTAAGTTTATAAATGGTTGGTAATGCATATAATGCCGGGTACTGTTCTCAGCCATTAAGGTTCTCCACCAAATCTCGTATTGGCACTATTGTTAGTTAATTCTACAATTTGAAAATAAAATGTGCTACCTGATTTCCTGAAATAGGCTATTGTACTATATGAATATTAATTATTCCAATTACTCAGAAATTGTTGGTTTCACACTTGCACAGTTCTTTTCAGTGACTTGATATTAAGTTGGTGTGCACAGACGTTCCAAACATTTGTTATCAATCAGTCACTACTGATGTGCATTTAGGGCAGTCGGCTAGGTGGCAGATTTCCTATCTGTTGTTTACCTAGTCTTTTCTTAAATAATTACAAAGAATTTGGTAATTTATTGAACATCTCCCTTGGTAAATTATTCCAATCCCTAATTCCTGCTCCTATAAACGAATTTTTGTCCCCATTTGTCCTCCTGAATTCCAACTTTATTTTCATATTTTGATCTTTCCTATCTTTAAAATCCACCACTCACACTTATTCGTCGACTAATGTCATTCCGCACCATCTCTGCACTGATAGCTCGGAACATACCACTTAGTCGAGCAGCTCGTCTCCTTTCTCCCAAGTCTTCTGCCGGAAATTACCCAGAACAAATCGAGCTGCTTTACTTTGTATTTTTAGTTCTCTAATCAAGTAATCCTGGTCCCATACATTGGAACCATACTCTATTCGGGGTCTTACCAGAAATTTATATGCCCTTTATTTTACATCCTTACTACAACTCCTAAATACCCTCATAACCATCTGCAGAGACCTATACCCTGTGTTTACAAACCCGTTTATGTGATTATTCCAATGAAGATCTTTCCTTTTATTAGCACCTACGTACTTATAGCGATTCCCATGAGGAACTTTCACCCCATCAACGCAGTAATTAAAACTGAGAGGACGTTTCCTGTTAGTCAAACTCACAACCTGGCGTTTAACCCCGTTTATCATCATACCATTGCCTGTTATCCGTCAAGCAACATTGCCGAAGTCTTTTTGCAATTGCTCACAATTTTGTAACTTATTAATTACTCTGTACAGTATAATATCACCCGCAAAAAGCCTTATCTCTGATTACAGTTCTTTACTCATATCATTTATATACGCATTAAGATAACATAAAAGTCCAGTAATACTGCCTTGCCAGCCTGTATTCGTGATTTGAAAGTAGCGCTATAAATCGGAGGATTTTTATAAGACATGTCCTTAATCTAATTTTGTTGCGAGAGTATAGTGACATGGTGAATAACTGTAATAATGTAGTGATTCGGTGGGGTTGTGTATCTGTGAGATTTTTCAATAAATAAGGTAAATTGCTCTATTATTTACTTTTCTGTCTATTTTCAGCTAGAGTGGATACCCGGTTACTTTGTTCACGGGACGCCACTGCTTAAAGATAACAGTTCTCAGAGATTCGAGATCCGACTGTCGGGTTTGAGCACCATAGCGGTCAGTCAGAGGAGGTCAATCAAGGAAAGTTCAAAAAGTACGAGCCTACTATCCTTTACTACAAATCTAAAACCCAAAACCAAATCAAACCCCATGGCACAACAGCCTCGACGGGCCTTGGCCTACCGAGCGACCGATGCTCACCTAAATATCTGCAGATAACGAGGTGTCGTCAGCATGACGAATCCTCTTGGCCATTATTCTTGGCTTTCTAGACCGGGGCCGCTACTTACCGCCAAACAGCTCCTCAATTGTAATCACGTAGGCTGAGTGGAAATCGAATCAGTTCTCAGAATCAGGTAAATATCTCTGACCTGGCCTGGAATTGAACCCGGGGCCTCTGGGTAAGGGGCAGGCACGCTCCCCTACATCGTGGGGTCGGCAAATCTAAATACCACCTTCAGAAAATCGAAGTAATAGGGATAATGTTCGGAGCTCGTGGTACCGTACCTCGTCACTTTGCCGCCACGTGCAAGCGCTTCCAACTTCCAATGAAACTCATACCCTCGTCCTCCGAGGGTCATCAAGATCCTGAGACGCCACCTCTACAGCACTGAAATACCGCACTAATTATACTGTACTACCATATCGTCATTACATTTTAGAGATTTCCTTAACTAATAGAACGTTATAAATACAGTTTCATATGTATTACCTTGTTTCAGTGGCAGCCTGTAAATACAAGAGTTTTTCCTTTGAAAAGACCATCTACAATATAATCAGACCTTAATACAAAATCAACATGGCCGACCCATCGGTTGAATTCAAACAACCCTGTGATACATAAACATAACCTTCTGATTATCGTATTAAATTGCTAAGTTGTCAATAATAACGAAAAAAACTTTACTTTGGGCAATAGACCAATATCATCTAAAATAGCCTATATTTAGATAAGCATATGTGAAAAATTCAAAATATAAGTCTTTTCTTTGAACCAGTATAGTCCAGGGAATAGGTAATATAGGCTTGCATCTAAAATATCAGTCCTGGGGGAATATCTGGATGCGTTTCAAAGTGTGGCAGTTTCAATTCAATCAATCAATCAATCAATCAATCAATCAATCAATCAATCAATCAATCAATCAATGAATCAATCACCAGTGACCTCGTTCAAGAAATTAATTAGAAACATAACCATATCACGAATTTCAATTATCTCATAACAATGATCCTTATAATGACTCACCACACTGCTATACTACATCTCCTTCACTTCAGATAATGAATACGAGAATCTATTTGAAGTTCTCTGGTGGCATATGCATTTTTATATGAAGCACTTATTTAACAAAGAGAATATAATCGTCATTCACAGATAAAATAAATAGCTTTATCACTTTTTATAACCTCACTTTTAAAAACTTCAAGAGTAATGGTAATTGAGACATGTACTAGGATAGGCACCAACACAGACATATGGCTTTATCCAAAAAATAGCTCATTGAGTACACGGAAAACATTTTCGCTATTGACAAAATTTATCCTCGAATGTTTTAATGCACCTTAATAAATTATTTGTAACTACAAAATCATCACGATGCATTAAATACACTTGATCCGAATGTGAGTGCACCTGCTGTAATATGAATTACATCAGACACATAATACGATCGACACGTCCTAATACATCAAAATAGTTTAAAAACCAAATTTCAACAAATACATCGCTACACTAACGTTTCCTAATTAAACCAAATGAACAGAAAGAATTAAACTGATACTTCGCACATGCTCATGTTTACATTTGAACAAACCGATCGCGTTGCCATTTTAGCTAATATCGATAGCTGCATTCATGTCTGATATATTGTAGATAGTCTTGTTTGAGTCCGTTATAACAATGATGTATTTTAAAGTGAATACTTGTTCTGTAATATTCTTTGGCATTCCTGGCAGCCTCATTGGGGTAATCAGATATACGGGATTGCAAACAAAATGTACATATCTCTGCACTTGGTTATGTGGGCATTCAGGGGTTGTAGTAAGGATGTAAAGGAGAGGGCATGTAAGTCTCTGGTAAGACTCCAACTAGAGTATGGTTCTAGTGTATGGGCTCCTCACCAAGATGATTCGAGAATCGAAAAAGAAATCTAAAGGAAAGCAGCTCGATTTATTCTGGGTGATTTCCGACAAAAGAGTAGCGTTACAAAAATCTTGCAAAGTTTGGGCTGGGAAGAAATGGGAGAATGGAGAGGAGCTGCTCGACTAAGCAGTATGCTCCGAGCTGTCAGTGGAGAGATGGCGTGGAATGACATTAGTAGACGAATAAGTTTGAATGGTGTTTTTAAAAGTGGGAATGTTACAATGTGAAGTTTGGAATTGTGAAGTTGGAATTCAAGGGACATTTGGGGAAAATATTCGTTTATAGGAAGAAGACTTAGAGATTGGAATAATCTACCAAGGGAGACTTTCGATAAATTTCCAAATTCTTTGAAATTATTTAAGAAAAGACTAGGTAAACAACATATAGGGAATCTGCCGCTTGGACGACTGCGTTAAATACAGATCAGTGGTGATTAATTGAGTTGATTGATTGATTGATTGATTGATTGATTGATTGATTGATTGATTGATTGATTGATTGATTGATTGATTGATTGATTGATTGTCTTCGGTAATAGCTCCCTCTGGGAATCAATGGTAGTGTTGGTGTCAGGATCCCATGATCGCGTCTTCAAACCCGGCAGAGGTAGTCGGAATTTTGAAGAGTAGGAGCAAGTGCATTCAACACTCCATATATTACGATATGTGGTGAAACATCTGGTGTTTACTCGACAAAATTAACTAAAGCTCAACCATATTTAGCTCAGCAGAGATCCATTTCTCTGCCGTCTGGCAGAGTAAAACGGAACGTCGAAATTGACACACTAGGAGCCTCAAGGGCGTCAAATCAAAAACGCCTGATCGCGGTATCCGACGCCATTGATTACTATTACTATTCTCTTCGGTAATGAGAAAAGCAAATGAATATTTAAGAAACGTTCTTTATTCTACAAGATGGTTCTTGGGCTTGGCAGTTGAATGGACACAAGGGATGATATGTTTGGAATATACAATTCGTCTTTCTAATAAGTTTTGTGAAACCAAAGAGACGTTTGCCGAAAGAACAACATTGATTTCTTTGTATTCATAGATTTACTTTTATTATAGTGCAAAGTACCTCAGGAGACGAATCTGGTTTCAAAATATTTAACATACTGTATCGATTAAGTTTATGACAGCCACTTTATTACTTAAGTTTGGAACAGCATACAGTTGCAATAAATGTTTTGAAGTTCTGTATTTCAGTGAAAGTTAAGAATGACACTTAATTAGGAACCAGTCCAGTGGCTCGGGGGTCAGCGTTTTGGCCTTCGGTTCTCGAGGCCCTGTGTTCGAATCTCGGGTGAAGCTACTTTAATCTTAAACGGTTAATTCTCTTCGCTCGGGGAATGGGAGTTTCTCCTATCCACAACGTTCCTGAAACTCACACACCACACACAAAACTATCCTCCACCACAAAAAGACGCAGTATACCATACATGACAGATGGCGCCCACCCTCGTTGGTGCGTCAGCTTTACTAGGACTGCACCAAGCTACACAGAATTATTAGAAAATAAATAAATAAATAAATAAATAAATAAATAAATAAATAAATAAATAAATAAATAAATAAATAAATAAATAAATAAATAAATAAATAAATAAATAAATAAATAAATAAATAAATAAATAAATAAAATATAAAATAAGCTCTGGTAGGTGTCTGTCTGTGTTTGCACGAGCTAATTTCGAGAACCACCATTTGATGTGGTTTTCATCGTTGTATAGATTACGTATTGAGGAAGGTTTACGAGTATGAAAATATTAATCTACGACAAAAGAGAGCTTAAGTGACTACGATGTCAAGAAAAAAAAAAAGGATACGACCATCCAAGCACTTTCTAGGCTTACGCTGAAAAAAATGGTTGGCGACATACCCCAAGTACCCCTACATGTGGAAGAATTACTGTTCAAAACGTCCGGGGTGTATGTAGGCCTACCTGCAATGTAAAAGGTATCCCCCAATAAGCTTTTTATGTTACAGTTTGCAATAAAATATCAACCTAAAAATTATAAATAGCCTATTTTGAGATTAATCTCTTAATCCTTATCAGAATACATTGTTAAGATAATGTTATTAAGAAAAATACTCTTCATAATTTATCATTTGTATGCATGGTTTAAGAGTATTCGTCTTTCTAGTGAAAGAGCGGGAATGGTTTAAATGTTACAGAAGTGAGTTAACGGGCAGAAGGTTGGATGAATCTTGAAAAGTAACATCGAACTAAGCTACGTGCATTCATCAAGAGGTAAACAATTATTGTCGTCTACAATGAAATCTTACAAAGCCTATCGTCATAAATTCAAACAACTGCTCCCATGAAAAACCAGAGCCGGTCGCTATTAAACAAACAGGCGAAATAAATAAATAAATGCGTATGGCGAAAGATGCAAATTATTTATTAATAACGCTCAATACATCATACTATATTGCTGATTATCACAATCTCTAACATTTCACTTGAGCCATAATTATTTTAAATACGTAGAGGCATGATTTTTTCGCATTAACGATAAACGCGACAAAAATATGTTGAAGCGATTTTGAGGGATCTTAACGAATCGTATGATTCTGGTTAAGAAATTAGTAATTTCGTTTTCGCGAATTACAGCGAATTAAGGCGATAAAGCTAAATTGACATATTTTGCGACAAATGCGCAACTGCAGCGAAATTCAAGGAAAATAACGAGCTTGAAATTGTATTTCAATATTACCCGTGTGAAGGGAAACGGGACAGAATAAGGATTTCTCAATTTGACACAAGTATTTGTTCGTTTTAATATTATTCTAGGAAATCTCTCAATGGTGTGATGATCTAGGGTTTTCCTCTGACTTGGTTCACAATTTATTTCGCTACGGAGCCCACTTAAATGATAGCGTACCTCGTTTGGTTCACGTAGCTGTCAGCTTGCAGTCGGGAGACAGTAGGTTCGAACCGTACTGTCGGCAGCCCTGAAGGCGTTTCCCCCGTATTTTTCCATTTTCACACCAGGCAAATGCTGAGGCTGTACCTTAATTAAGGCCACGATCGTTTCCTTCCCACTCCTAGCCCTTGTTGTCCCATCGTCGCCGTAAGATCTATCTGTGTCGGTGCGACGTAAACCAAAAATTGTACATTGTACAATAGATAGCGTGATAGTAAGTAGCCTACATGTCACCCAAACGTATCAGCTATGGATGTGCAGGGTGAAAGGGCAATGTTCCCTAATCAAGATTACATAAGGAATAATGAATGAGTATCAATATTGTTTCTCTTTAATATATATCTATCTTTCATATAAATAATTCATAAATCACACAAATGAGACTTTTTATGAATAATTTTACAAAATTATTACAGCTAAATTCAAGCAATAGTGCATGACCTATTTCACGAAATAGTGCGAAAAATTGTTTCATTTACGCGAGATTGTACATAAATTAAGGCGAAAAAATCACGCCTCTATAAATACGTATTTCTTCTTACTCCTGGCAGAGAAGATCGCGTCAGTAGTGGTAATTAACGGAGTGTATCACTTTCACGACTAGCATTTCTCTGTGCCGAATCGTAACTCATTGCTGTTTAATGTTTTAACCACGCACAGCAATTATTTTTAAATATCTCCTAGTTTGATTTTTCTCGCTTTTGTCCTAGTACCCGATCGCACTGAACCTTCCTTTTCAGATTAGCACGTCTATGTAGTAGTCTTTAAGTGGTTTACGTTAACCTATGCTAAGCAAATGAGACTGCGAACGATAATTCTGAGGCTGTGCTTGAACACTTCAAGGCTATGAATATCCTGAACTATATGACATCCATGGAAATATAGAAGGTCGTTCGGTTTATATCCGACCGATTTTCAAGGGTACTCGCGTTACGATATACCTCGCCGCCAACATCGGTCGTGTTCTATTGGTCCCTCAGCACTGACTACCGCTCGAAATCGAAGTTTTCATTGAAGCAAACTCCAGCGGTTCACAGGCATACGAACTCTGCCATTCCTCCCTGCAAGCGTTCCACAGACCATCCAAGGTGCACGGACGATGATGTTCTAGACGTCTTTTCAACAGTCCAAAAGCGCAGAAATACATTGGACTGGTATCAGGGCTCTTCACAGGAATGTCTTCAAATGAAATTACACGACTTCCTAATTGCCGTTCCATTTCCTGATAAAAACGCAGATATATTCTGACGGTATGACTCGAGGCCTCGTAAGGATCTTCACCTGGTTTGAGTCCGCTCCATACAATCGTGGGATATTTTTTCTCTTTTTAGTTTTTGCTTTCTTTCCGTCGCACTGACACAGGCATGTCTTATATGGTGACGATGGGATAGGAAAAGGCTAGAATTGGAAAGAAAACGACCGTGACCTTAATTAAGATGCAACCGATCGAGCTATCAGCTTACATTCGAGAGATAGTGAGATCGAACCCCCACTGTCGACAGCCTGAAGATTATTTTCCGTGGTTTCCCATTTTCACACCAGACAAATGCTGGGGCTGTACCTTAATTAAGGCCTCGATCACTTCCTTCCCGCTCCTAGCCCTTTCCTATTCCATCGTCTCCATAAGACCTATCTGTGTCGGTGCGACATAAATCAATTTGTAAAAAAAAATAATTAAAACAATCATCTACAACAAGCAATTACGATAAATCACAAACAAGTAAATATTAGACTGGGAATGTTTAAATTGTTGTTTTCGAGAAGAGTATAGAATTAATAATGATATTACTATTTATGTCCCACCAACTACTTTTGACGGTTTTCGGAGACGCCGAAGTGCCGGAATTTTGTCCCGCAGGAGTTCTTTTACGTGCCAGTAAAACTAGGCACGAAGCTGACGTATTTGAGCACTTTCAAACACCACTGGACTGAGCCAGAATCGAACTTGCCAAGTTGGGGTCAGAAAGCCAGCGCCTCAACCGCCTGAGCCATTCAGCCCGGCGAGTACAGAATTTCAAACTGTCAATTCTCGGGTTACACATTCTGATATTTGGATAGATGTAGGCCTACCGAAAAGACACTCTTAACATAACAAATTTACCAGTCAATAACTGTAATGTAATATTGTCCTTCTCTCCGTGGGTGGGGACGTTAGGATGCATCCACGGTATCTCCTGCCTGTTGTACGAGATGACTATATGGGGTACATTTAGAAGGCCCCATATAGCGAGTATGTGTTGGCGACTACATGGTCTCTAGTTGAGTCTAATATCGTTTCTACCTACTGTACTCGTCCCATGTTCCTACTTTCAACTTTGATATCCGACCTCCCTTGGTCAAATCTCGTCCTCTTCCCATCCCGACTAAGGGAGAGTTTCATTTTCACGCCCTATCTGGCTCCTCCCTGCATTTTACCTATGCTGCACCACCGATTGTGCTGGCGGCACAGAAAGCAACAATTTTGTCATTCAGTTTATTATTTTCAATAACATCCTGAAGATTTTAGATGTCTGAGATGCGAGTGAAGGTCCAAAAGTTTAGCTTGTACACCTTCAGGCAAAACAAAAGAGCATACAGTTACTGCAAATAATTTTACATTGCCATGATTTTAAGCATCTGTTGACAAAGCAATAAATTGTATAGTGAGTTCTTTCTGTGCAAGAGGTGAAAATATATTCAATAAATTTTGCCTGAACATCTCTTAATAAATTTGGATAAACGATCGTTGAAAAAAACTACGGTAAGGTTTTCTTTTATGGTATAGCCTACCCATGAACTTTTTACAGCTTCCGTTTCCAAATACATATGTCGTTGATGGAGTCGTATCATTCCGAAAAACTTATTATTGTTGAACTTGATTGATTATTTGTGCCTGTTATTGCTAATTGAGTCTATTATCATAATCATCATGTAGGCCTATTCAGTCTTACAATTGATTTGTCCCTACGGTGAGTCTTCTCCAAATGAATCTATATTTGGCTGGTTTTTTTTTTTTAACTTATTCATCATTTTTGAGACCAGTACAACAGAAGAATGTCTTGGCCTCCCGAGGGCTTTTTCCAGATATTTTCCCCCCAAGTATTTCGATGATTAAACTGTCATGTTGGAATCTGTGCCTCAGCCATGTTGATCTTGTTTTGTTGATTTGACTGATTAGCTGTCACTTCTCGTTTACTCGCTCGAGTACATCCGCATTGGTCGGTCATCTTCACCATCCAGCTTATTTCGCCAGCACCACATCTCAGAGGCTTCTAGCCTTAATATGTCACCTTTGATCAATGTCTATGTTTCTCCACAATATATCACAACTGGTCATACGTATATCTTTAAAGGCTTTTACCTTAAGCTGAGGGACATGTTGCGTCAACATATCAGAGACTGTTTGTCACAAAATGCCTGTTTCGCCACGGTTATGCGACTTGTAATTTCAGTTTTGGAACGAGCACCTTGTGTCAGAATCTGAATCTGCCCAAGGTATTTAAAGTTTCACTTGTACTGCTCTCCATTTATGGTAACATCAGTGTGTGTGAATCGATACCATGAATTCAAATTTTATGTTAATTTCTCCTTTTCATAAGTAGTTGCAGAAATCAACTTCTTAATAGGTAACGTGACAGGCTCTCTTGTGCTAAGTTTAAACCTCTTTAGATGAGATATATTTCAGACGGAACAGTGAACTTTTGGGTTGCCAACTGTCCGGTTTCGGAACGGACAGTCCAGATTTAAGTCAAAACTAGATGTCCAGTCAAACATGTCGACCGGACAGGAAATGTCCGGTTTTCCTCACTTTCATTAAATAAATCCACGAATGACGTAAACTTCTTTAATATTCATATACGTAGTGGAACGGGAAAGCACATCACTTTGATGGATGTAAGGTGTTGGAAGAACTAAAAAATGTTCATGAGTATGAAGAAAACAAATTAATTAAAGACGCTCATTAGATATACTCCGGCCCAATGGCGTAGGGGTAGCGGGCCTGCCTCTTAACGCGGAGGCTCCAGTTTCGATTCTTGACCAGGTCAGGGATTTTTTTAACCTGGATCTGAGGGTTGGTTCGAGGTTTACTCAGTCTGTGTGATTACAATTAATCCAGGAGCAATCTGACGGCGAGATGGCGGTCGCGGTCTAGAAAGCCAATAATAATGGCCGAGAGAATTCGTCGTGCTGACAATACAGCACCTCGTAATCTGCAGGCCTTCGGGCTGAGGAAGGGCTGTTGCTCCATGGGGTTTGTTTTGTTTTTCATCAGATACTATATATTCTAGAATGTTGAGCTATCTTAAACAGTGGTTTTATTTGTCGGAGGATTCATTTTACAAGCTCAGCTTGCAGCTTAAAGAACCTCTTAAAATTAAATGTGGGCAGCTTAGTGGATTATTTCAACTTCGATGTAAATGGTGACGAACTCTTTTCTGAAATATGTGCCTAAAAGATGTCTTGACTGTCACTAAGGAATTATTGTACTACAAGCAGAGTAAAACTGAATCTCTCTCTTTTATTTTTAGAACACGTATTCAGTGTCCTGTAAAATATTTGGAATAATGAAACAGGCTAAAAGAGTTAAAGGTGGAATCTGAGCTATGTCTTCACTTTAACTGTAAAATAAAATCGGCAGAATTCACTTGATTTCTCATCTCCAACAATAGAAAAAACTTCTCGAAGTTGCAAATCAGACTAAACATACAACCCGAAATTGAAGATTATCAGTTAAACTGGTATCAAAGCCGCGTAGGTGGTAACCCACAAGCAAAAGCCTATGATTATATTTGTGTGAAGTATGTATTAGCTACAAATATGCATTAAATAATAATACTAATAATAATAATAATAAGAATAGGTATGTTTCAGGTTATAACTAAGTTATGGCCGGTTCTGATTCTAATATAGATCGGCAGGCCTACTATTCTTTGAAGTCGTTCATATGGGGGATTCTCACAATTCGGGAGAGTTGGAAGTCAGATTTTCTCTAAGGAACCCAGCCTATTCTGGACACACCATCCTCCCGAGTTTGGACAGTACAAATCTAATACATTTTCTTAGAGTACACAAGAATACAAACAATAATGTCAGATCTGCCGAAAAGCAGCAAGTTGTAAATGGATTATTGTCTGGAACTAGCCTAACGGTATCGGTATATTAATAGTGACCCTCCAACAATAGTAAGAACTTTATTCCCAGTTTTGGAGTCTCAAATTGGGCACGAACCAACACAAAGCTTCCAAATGTACCGTATTTGCCAAGAGGCGCGGCTATCATCGGCGTTGCCAGCTGGTCAAGGTAGCAACGTGGCAGCGGCGCCGCCTGTGGCCGCTAGAGAAAGCCAGCCAGCCAGTCAGCCAACCAGTCGCAAGTCGTGTTTGTCTGGCGGAGCTGCGTGTTTGGTTTGTTGTCTCCACACAGGCGTGAATCACAGGCTCTCGCAGTCATTACTGCATAGCATTTCGGTGTGAATTTCTAGCAGTTGCGAAGAACGTTAAAGTGACAAAGAATCCAATATTTCTTGAATCTTTCTTAGTTTGTTCTGCCAAGAACCTGTGAACAGTGTGGTGTTAATAAGCAGTGTCTGTTGTTTGGACCATCAGTCACAGTATACCTACTCGAGGAATTCGACAAGAAGGTAAGATGTCACCACTGTTGCATGCCATTTGCTACAGAGACTTTAACGCTTGGTTAGTACAGTAGCCTTCACGGAACCGGTTGTAGGAAAATATAGCACCTTCTAGGCAATAAAAATCCATAAAAAATATATTGAAACATACGAAGATTATCATCTTAAGGTGCGCTTACTAAATTCTTTGCATTCGTCTACAGAAAAAAATGTTGGTTTAAGAGCGACCAATCATCTTGGTAAACCAAGCATTTCTTCTGCACCTATCTTTGAAAAACCTTAAATATAAGCAATATTTTCATTTTACACTGAACAGAAGCAGGTGTTTATGAAATGTAGATTGATATTTACACAATCATATTAAGAAAACTAAATATTAGAACTTTCAATTGCTCGTAAATGCCTTCGCTTTAGTAAGTTCACATTTACGTTCAGTTAATGTAATCTATTACTTGAAAACATTAACCTCGTCCTTTTGAGTTCCCCCTGCATATTTTCTCCCTATTGAGTATACAGTCGAATAATTATTAAGTAGTAACTGCCATGTCTAGTACTACATGACATGTCTTTTCCTTGAAAATCTTGCAGAAGTCACGTATTTCGCCTTACATTTTTGAAATTATGAAGTGTAGAGAATTGCATACTGGAATATGGTTAGTGCATTAAATAGCACAGTAAAAAAAGTCGTGTTTAATATAAGGCCATGTATTAGAAACACGCACCACTTAAAGCTCATTCGAGTTGCGCCACCGCATTTTTAACTATTTGAAGTTTGAGACCCTCTTCCTTCTACATTCTGGGCCATATTCAGGCCCTGAAATAAGGGCTGCATATATGTTTCTTTAGTTCTTATATTGTCGTCCACATATAAGAAATCACTCTAATGTAATCCTCTGCAGGATGATATTGATTATCATGTTATTACATCAATTATTATTATTATTATTATTATTATTATTATTATTATTATTATGACAGCTAACCTCATGACTGAATTTTCTGTATAGTATTATATATTGTATTTTACTTTGTTTCTATTTCAAAAAATAACATGATATGCAAAGAACATGACTCACAGTGACCGATGTTTGCACTAAACTCACGTTACTAAATTCCTGGGTAGTTATTATCAGATATTTTACCACTTAGTAATAAGACCGACGGTTATTCCAAACCTGCGAGAAAGAATTCTTTGAAGTGCTATAAGAAATTTGAGACCTTTTCCCATATCCGTCAGCGATTATAATAGTAGGAGTTAGTATAATAAAGTTCATTTTTAAGACAGTTTACCATCATGGTATATATTACGTGCATTGAAGATTACATTTAAGCTTATAAATTCTTTGAACATAATAGTTATCCATTCGATATGCCATATATATGCTCCTAAGAATTATAAAACCTGCCGCGCATGGGATGTGACAATTCGCGTAATTACTGTGTCCAGCGTAGCATGTAATCTTTACTCGCCTTTCACTTTGGTCGTTTTGTTGCTGTTATTCTTGCGTAGCATTCCACTGTTGTACAGAACGATACAACAGAGTACGAAATCATTGTGTTTCAGTACACATATTGGAGTTCTGGGTGATTTGTTAATTATCTATTTACAGTATCTCACATTTAGTCGTATAGAGACGTGCACGGATAATAATATGTTAGACACAATACAAAACAAATATCATATCATATCAATTCTTAAATAAAATGGACTTAATTTTTCTGGTAAGCTTGGAGTCTGCCGAGTCTGTTAAATTTAAATCGTAAGTCCCAGAACCTACAGTTTTACATGGGATACGAACTACTGGGACATGCCTATAGCCTAACTCTCTTTAAATTCTTATTTTCATTCAGCGGTATTCGCACTACGGTAGCCTTGATGAGAAAATATGATTTTTCACCGAGCGAGTTGGCCGTGCGGTTAGGATCGCGCAGCTGTCAGCTTGGATTCGGGAGATAGTGGATTCGAATCCCGCTATCGACATCCCTGAAGATGGTTTTTTTCACACCAGGAAAATGCTGAGGCTGTACCTTATTTATGGCCACGGCCGCTTCCTTTCCACTCCTAGCCCTTTCATATCCCATCGTCGCCATAAGACCTATCTTTGTCGGTGCGACTTAAAGCAAATTGTATTTTTTAATGATCTTCTTGTTCAGCGGTGTGACAATAAATTACAAAGGAACTACAGTACTGTAATTTTAAAATTATGTATTGGCGTGACAGTTTATTAAAGTAATCAGTTTCTTCTCACCAAAACCGACCGAGCGAGTTGGTTGCGCGGCTTGAGTCACGTAGCTATGAGGTTGCATTCGGGAGATGGTGGTCTTGAACCCCCACTGTCGTCAGTCCTGACGACTGTTTTCCGTGGTTTCCCATTTTCTCCCCCAAGCACATGCTGGAGCTCTACCTTAATTAAGTCTACGGTCACTTCCTCCCTATTTCAAGCCCTATCCTAGCCTATTTTCGCAATAAGATCTGTCTGAATCGGTGTGACGTAAAGCCAGTATTAAAAATAAAAGAAATAGCTCACCAAAACAGTCTTGCTTCGATTCCTGAGTGATGCACGTGGGATTTTTGAAATGTCAAGTCACGTCGCTGTGATTGGAATTTCAAATAAAACTGTAGGTCACATATTTCTTGACCAAACGACTGGCTGTCACCTGTAGTCGCTCAAAAAGAGGATGAGCGCACTGTGTTGTATGTTCCTCGCATTTAATATTTTATAAGAAACAATTATTATTAAACATATTATAATTTACTCCCCATATGAATACAAACCGTGTGGATAACCACAATAGATGTTATATCTATAGGTTGAATTGTTTTTGAGAAAAGTGTACCTGTGAAGAACAGTACCAGGTGCTCATTCCTTTTGTGAGCGACTGTACATCTGTAAGCTTGCTTGCTAGGTTTTAAATTATCCTATACGGAGGCTGCAGTGGTTGGAAAATAAGGTAACTCTATAACTAAGCCGGGTTGAAGGATATCAATCATAAGTTTTACGTGGAGGTGGTAATATATTGAAAGGTTGCGTGCAAAAGATATTCCATGTAGCAGTAGGACTAACATGTTAAGCGAGGGCTTGGGACATTTTGATCATCAAATTCCCATAGAGCGTGGGAAGATTTTGTCCGACATCCTATGTCGGTGATGTTTGTGTACCGATTTATGCATTTGTCCAGGATTAGGAAGGAACGGCCATATTCAGTAAGTTAGGTATCACCCCAACATCCACCTGGAGTTGAAATAGTAGACCACAGAGACATTCTGGAATGGCTAAGAGTAGGATGTTACGCCACTTCTCTTCCCAGTTATGTTATGGTACCTGATGCTATCCGGCTCCATGGCTAAATGGTTAGCGTGCTGGCCTTTGGTCACAGGGGTCCCGGGTTCGATTCCTGGCAGGGTCGGGAATGTTAACCATCATTGGTTAATTTCTCTGGCGTGGGGGCTGGGTGTATGTGTCGTCTTCATCATCATTTCATCCTCATCACGATGCGCAGGTCGCCTACGGGAGTCATATCAAAAGACCTGCACCTGGCGAGCCGAACATGTCCTCGGACACTCTCGGCGCTAAAAGCCATACGTCATTTTATTTACCTGATGCTGAGTCTGCTCCTTCCCTGTCTATCGAACTAGTCTTTCGAGTATAATATACTCTATATGGAACCAGGAATCGAACCAGGGCCAGACGGGATACTAAACTAATCCCCTGATCCAAAACCAGAAGTCAACATCGGGGATAACACAATTATAAATTTAAAAATAACTCAAAAACTTCTAGGATTTGTCCTAATTTTCTCTTCAGTATGTTCGGCTACACAAATAAGTACTGTAACTTTCATAGTAGAATTTCAACACCTTGTTTCTTCATTTTTATGAGCTAAGTCTGTTCGATGACATTGTTTAGGTGAATATTGCAGTGTATAATTACTTTTCCTATTAGTTGTAGCATGCCAATGAGCGCTGAGTTTAAGCTGACTGATGACGTAAGCTTGAGCCATTCATTTCTTTAGAGGTCGGTTGGATTACTTTCCCAACGAGAGAAGGAACAAGAGACTGCGGCCAGACGTGAGCTGCTGTTAGTTAGATCATCGTCCGCCCACACAAGTGAAATCGTTAAATTATAACAGAGTTGCTATCGACCAAGCCTCAAGGCACCAGATCTCGCAGTAGTCAGTTTCACTGCAGTTGTTACACTTCTCTGAAATACTGGTGTCAAAATACCCGTGCTTCGCTACGGTTTTAAACTGAAAGTTATTATTCAAAGTTTTACATTTTGGCGAGTCCACTGTCGGTTGAGCCTGTAAAATACAGCCTCAGTTCGTACGTCAAACGGTTTTGGGAGAATGATGATTTGATTTCTGATCTAACATTCATTTGAACCCCACACAGAAAGATTGGAATGTTTAAAACCCTATCTTATTTAACATCTAGGAGCTAAACGCGACCAACTTGTGAAATTTTGACTTTGTATGGCAAACAGTAATGGAGGAATTTTTTTCACAGAATATTATACTATTGCATTTAAGAGTAGTAGCTACGTGCATTATGAACTTATGTTTTGTTCCTAATGGTTAAGGATGAAATTTTAAGAGAGACAGAGGAGGCATATAGGAATAGGGAGATGAAGTTATTACTATTTGCAGATGATATTGTGGTCTGGGTAACGAGCAGGAAAGAAGTATAAGAACAACTTGTTGCACTAAACGAGAAAATTGAAATATATGGTATGAAATTCTGCGCAGAGAAAAGTAAGACTATGGTGATATCAAGAGGAGAAAAACAAGGGGAAGACAGTATGGAAATTGGTGTTCAAAGCCTTGTAATTTTGACATTTTCAAATACCTAAGGAGTAAATTAATGCAGAATAAAAGGCTGGACATGGAGATTAGCAAGAGGGGTGCAACAGGGTAATGCATTCCAATCAGAGTGTAAGAAATCTTGTCTGGAATAAGGAAGTAAGAGACAATGTACAAAATGCATTATGTACACATATTGACCCATGCAGCTGATACCTGGACAGTGGCAAGTAGGGAGGAGAGTACAATTCAAGCCAGCGAAATGAAATACCTAAGAAGTATGATAAGAAAGACAAAGAAAGACAAATTGAGAAATGAAGATGTGAGAAAGATCGGAATGGAAAACCTAAATGAGAGAATTGATAGGAATAAACTAAGATGGTTTGGAAATGTAAAGTGGATGGAACAGAAAAGAACACCAAATCAGATGATGGAGATGAAATTGGAGGGAGAGTGAAAGGGAGAGCTAGAACAAGGTGGATCGATTCAATAAAGAGGAGTGCAAAAAGAATAAACCTGCAGTGGGACAAAACGATGGAAGACGAATGGTGGAAGGAGAGAGGAAGGTGAAGAAGTGACATAAATACCCCGACTAGACAGGAGCTGGATAAGTTGGAAAGGAGGACGATGATGACGACGACGACGATGATGATGATGATGAGGAGGAGGAGGATGATAATGATGAACATCTATGTTGAGTCACTTGTATATATGTCTCTCTCTTAGAAATATACAGTTGTTGCTAAAGTTTAATATTGTTTTAAATATTAATTTCCAATTTTATTATTGAGCATATGTTGAGGATCTGTTAATTGATGTCTATACATTTCTAGAGTTTCTAAAATGTATCATTTTATCCCTTTTGGATGCGTGTGTAAAATAGTGAGAGAACTTTGTATATTTGATACTTCATGTCCTGTGTCATGTAGATGCTGATTCTTTCATCTTTATTTACATATAGTTTACAGAACCTAACTTGATGGTGGCTATAAGCCACGATACCAGGTGCGGATCCAGGAGAGGGTCAGACGGATCATGAACCCCATCCCCTGCAACAAAATATCATTTTCAATAAAAATATATATTTTATTCCTTATGCTCCAATATTGTAGGCCTTCGTGGACTTAGGCACCTCTGTCAGTTTCAAAGCGATGAATTTAACCCTTTTAAAAATCTATATCGTAAGCTCGATTTAATGTGTGGTATAAATGGAATGATATACATTATTTGTTAAGAAGAATTGCGGCCATTGCTGTTGAAGTGACAGGATTTCGGTGAATTTTATGATTGACAACAAAACTTTAAGACAATTTTCGCCATAGTATCCTCACAAAAAATGAATTCGATTATGCTTCACTATTCCATGGGTTTAGGTCACAATTGAACACTAGGATTTCCTGTGGCGCAAAAGTTTCAATTTTATCATTGAGCATATGCTGAGGATCTATTAATTGATGTCTATAAATTCCTAATATATATCATTTTATCCCTTTTGGATCTTAAATTACTTTTAACGATGTTTATTAATGTACTCGAACATCGCAACAAATGATTTGCATTTCATCTTAAGTATGCAAAAGATCATGATATTAGTTTCAGAAACCAGGACTCCACAAATCAGTGACTTACACACATCTCCTCTGCTTTAAGAGATCTGCAGTTTTATCTGTCTCAGAAATTTTATGTACCTTTATCAGCGCTAAAGAAATTACTAATGTGAACAAGCAAAACAATCGGGCTATTCAAGATCATTTTATAGATATCTGCTCATTAAAATAATTTATGTTCACTTATATTATCGTATGGACGAGATTTCTCATTCCATAAATCGCAGAGCTATCACGTCACCTATTCTACTGTGCCCAATACTTACATATCAACTGTTTCGAGTAAAATGGACTTACAAATATTATTGATTTCTCTTCAGAAGTCACTTGACCTGTAATAACGAGTTTTAGAATTGCATTTCCCCTCCTTTCAAAATTAATTAATTTACTGTACATTGATGAAATGTAACTTCTTATTATAATTCTACCGCTTTTTCCACACCTTGTGGAGTTGCGAGTGCGAACTGTGTCGCACATATGGATCTGAAGAAAGGTAACTATTGGGTTAAAGTACTAACAGTAAACATGTTATTATTAAGAGTTTAAATTTATCATATTACGGTATTACAATACTTAAGGATCAAAGATAAGAAACCTTTCCTTTAATAAACCACACGTAGCCTTGAATATATTTGATATCACTATCTTCTGGTTTACGTTTACTTTCATTACGGTATTTATTTATTTATTCATTTATTTATTTTGGGCCGATAACCTTAAATGTTAGGCCCCTTTAAACAACAACAATCATCATCATCATCATCATAATTTATTTATTTATTTATTTATTTATTTATTTATTTATTTATTTATTTATTTATTTATTTATCTGTCATTGTGTAGACATGTAGCTTCATGAACTAGGCTAAATGAATTTATTTATTTATTTATTTATTTATTTATTTATTTATTTATTGATTGATTGATTTATTTATTTATTTATTTATTTATTTAAACAATAGCTAAAAGATAAATATTATAGACGAAAGATACATTCTTGAAAGCTAAGTGACTATAATGTAAGAGGAAAATACGCATGTACTAATTCCTTAAGTGTATTCACCATTTACATCTCTATTTATATATCGTACATTTCTACTAGGTATGTCTCTAATTACAGCCGCAAGGGAATTCCAGGAGCGTATGCTTGCAGGCGAATGGATTACCGTAACTTACCATGTGGTAAATTGGAAAACTCAGCAGGGAAGAGGTTTTTGACCTTGTGAGAATATTATCTGGGGATGACAAGTATTTAAGATCCTTTCTTGTATTTGGTGAAACTGTACGAAGAACGTCATCGACAAGACTTAGTGAGACCGATTAAAAGTTCTTCTCTTTACTAAATACAATCACTACAGCTATTTAAAACAGAGTGATTAGGTTCCATGATTTCTAATAGAAATAATGTTCCGACGAAGTCACGAGAAGAACGACCATGGTCACCAAAAAGATGAAAAGAAAAAACTGAAATCATTTCACCAAAAAGATGAGTATGATTAGGAAAGACCAGACAGTTACAAAGGATACACAACTTTTTTTTTTGCTATGGGCTTTACGTCGCACCGACACAGATAGGTCTTATGGCGACGATGGGATAGAAAAGGCCTAGGAGTTGGAAGGAATCGGCCGTGGCCTTAATTAAGGTACAGCCCCAGCATTTGCCTGGTGTGAAAATGGGAAACCACGGAAAACCATCTTCAGGGCTGCCGATAGTCGGATTCGAACCTACTATCTCCCGGATGCAAGCTCACAGCCGCGCGCCTCTACGCGCATGGCCAACTCGCCCGGTGGGATACACAACTGTAACTGGGAATAGTCAAACTGGCAGATAACAGAAAAATTGAGAGCTTTGAGATGTGGGTTTACCGGCTAATTTTGTGCATATTTGGACTGAACACCGCACCAATAGGTCCACACTGAAAGAAAGAACTAGGCATCCAGATTAGACTTGTCGAACGGATAAGTCAGACTTAACTGCGATGTTTTGAATGAATTATTTTTAGCCCACGTCATATGTATTGTTGGATGTCTTTCAGATTTGTATGCATGTACAGGTGTTTATCGTCTGGGTAGAACTGGTACATGGTTTTATCTATTCTAGTAAGTGAACTTTTAGCGTGATATAGCAATGCAAGATTGGTTACTTATTTACTGAGTTCTTCACACAATATTGTTTGAAGGAAATTTATTAGTTTTACATCGTTTGGTGTACACGCCTTACACAAGACTTCGTGAGACCGATTGAAAGTTTCTTCTCTTTACTAAATACAATCACGACAGCTGTTTAAAACAGAGTGATTATGTTTCATGATTTCTAATACAGATATATGCTCGTTGGAACATTAAAAATGCGGGACTATCATCGCCCGTTAAGTAGGCCTAACTTGTAAGGGATATAACACATTGCTCTTAAATATAGGATTGTCCTTTGAAATATGACGCGTCTTGCAACCCGGCTAGTGGTAAAGTGCCAGCTTTCCTCTTGAAGTACCGGAAGCAGTTTAGTTTGTCGAAGAACGTAACACAGGGCATTACAGTAACTGTCATTCGCAGATCATTGGATATTTTAAGAGCTCATATCTTCCATCACTGGTATATAGTAATTGATGTACTGTATATTACTTTTTTCTTCTTTCTTAATCTGTTTACCCTCCGGGATTAGTTTTTCCCTCGGGTTCAGCGAGGGATCCCATCTCTACCACCTCAAGGGCAGTGTACTGGAGCTTGAGACTTTGGGTCGAGGGATACTACTGGGAAGGATGACCAGTACCTCGCCCAGACGGCCTCACCTTTTATACTGAACAGGGGCCTTGTGGGGGAATGGGAAGATTGGAAGGGAGAGGGAAGGAAGCAGCCGTGGCCTTAAGTTAGGTACCATCTCAGTATTTGCCTGGAGGAGAAGTGGGAAACCACGGAAAACCGTTGGAGGATGGCTGAGGTAGGAATCGAACCCCCTTCTTCTCAGTTGACCTCCCGAGGCAAAGCGGACCCCGTTCCAGCTCTCGTACCACTTTTCAAACTTCGTGGCGGCAGAGCCGGGAATCGAACAGGGCCTCTGGTGGATGGCAGCTAATCATGCTAACCACTGCACCACAGAGGCAGACACTGTACATTAAATGAAGCATAAAAACTTGAACTTAATATCTAACTTTGTAACGTGATTTATTTAAATCATTTCCTTTACCTTTTGTAGACAGCTGGTAAATTCATGGTATCTATTAATAAATTATTTATCTTTTTAAACATGATGTAGTAAGGTTTAAAAAACACGATTTGTTTACTATTAATTTTACGTCGCACCGACTCAGATAGGTCTTTCGGCGTAACATGAAAATCTCCAGTTAATAACATTAAAAAAATACTCTAAAAAGGTAAATGTCTGCACAGGACAGGAAAATAATTTTGGAATCACATTATAACTACGCCATTTATTATAGAATGAGGCTTCAAAATCGCAAGCATCCTTTTCCTGAAGTAATCTTCTTCCGAACTGGACTATGAGTTATCTGAAGAAATGACATTCCTCTGCTGTCCTGCTTGTCATTAAATTCTCGTTAGACAATCATATGGCGTTTCCGTTTCGTTGAAAGCAACCTTTTAATGGGACTAGATATACAGTATTCCAAAATGATGTTATGGAGAACAGTTTTTGTAGCCACTGCTCCTCTGCTCTTACCGAGCTCGATAGCTGCAGTCGCTTAATTGCGGCCAGTATCCAGTAATCGGGAGATAGTGGGTTCGAGCCCCTCTGTCTGCAGCCCTGAAGATGGTTTTCCGTGGTTTCCCATTTTCATACCAGGCAAATGCCGGGACTGTACCTTAATTAAGGCCACGGCGCTTCCTTCCACTTCCTAGGCCTTTCCTATCCCATCGTCGCCATAAGACATATCTGTGTCGGTGCGACGTAAAGCAAATAAGCATAATAAGCAAGCTCCTCTGCTCATCAAATAGTCTTGCAATAGCTTGTCCACGTTTGTGCCCTCTTGATGTTGTTTCTGTCGACAATGGCAAGCAAGCAAGCTTGTTCTACCGATATGTATGCACGTCTGTAATAAGTTGTGACTACGGAAGAATACCAGAGAGCTCCTTAATGTAAGAGTAGTGTCTCTGGGTATTGGGTTCGAATTCCAGTTCGTCTAACGATTTTATTCATGGTTACGGGAAGGGTTTTACTAGGCATAGTGCAATCAAATAAGAAGCTATTTGACGTGAGATGAGGGACTCCCTAGCCGAAGCGATAAAAGCATGCTCGGTTCTCTCGGATGGACGTGAGTTCGTCCGAGGACGTCAGGAAGTCAAAAATTTTAGAAACGAGATTTCCACTTATGAAAAGGCACATGCCGTTGAGATTCACTCAGCCATCGCCAAAAAATGAGTACTGTGCCAGGTTAATTCCTGGGAGCAAAAGCGGCAGTACATACAGCTTCGTATGCTATTTATCCCACCCGATGCCGAGTTACGGATAATGGAAGCCTTTAGTCCCCCACTCCGATAGTGGAATGGTGGAAACCTTTGCCTCCTTTCCCTCAACTTCTCGAAGCGCCGGCATTCAAGTCCTTTACAGAGATGACTTACCTTTAACGTGAGATGCAGAGAATTCGACAAAATACAGCTAAAGAATACTACTGAGGAACAGCCCTCATGTTTACTCAGAAATCCGATTTATATTTCCAAACACACGCATTTTGTTTCCTGTATAAAGATCGAAACCAGCTGGTCCAAAGATACTTGAAATCTCTGACGGAGATCTACTACAGTGCTTATTTTGAAGCTTAACTTATGAATAATTCGATAATTCGCATGTTTTGTGGTGGTCCACACCATCAAAATCCAAGCCGTCGGTGTTCATCTAAATGGGCATTATTACTTGTAATATCTCAGTTGTCAATCCCATTTACTTCCGATTCACTGACTACTGCACGTTCAATTGAAGGTTCTGGTGAAAAAAGGGGGGGGGGCGGAACTCCAAAATTCACCAAAATATGCTGATTGCATTTACATATCTACATATAAATGTTATCTTTGCTGCAGGAAAGCAGCAGATCTACTGGAAACTAATGGTTATATATCCAATACATACCCCTTGTGTTTAAGGGAGGAGGAGGAATTTGAACCTTTTGCAAATTCAGAGATGTATGTATGTTGGGTATTCAGCCCGAAGGCTGGTTTGATCCTCTGCAGCTCCGCCAACAGCTGTCATAAATAGCCTAGGCGTCACTGAAGAGGCGTACTAGGGAAATGAGTGAGGTAGTTTCCCGTTGCTTTCCTCACCGAACCAGCCGTTGCTATTACATATCAGTCTGCCAAGCCCACTGAAATGCATGCACCAAAACACAGAAAATAAATCTTCATAGGAATGGGTAAGTAGGTTACGATTTCTCGAAGCGGGCGTAAATGATTTAAAATTCCGTTGATGTTAAAAAAGGAATGTGAGGAAGACGAAACGTTTGAATGGTGAATAATGCATCAGTGCAATGAGTGGCTGAAGCTGCGGTGTCTTACGAGATGCTGTGTGGGCGGAAGCCCTGTTCTCATTGGCGGCATTACAATGAAAAGTGAACATCGCGATGCTCAAATCTGGTGTTCCTTCTTTCCCTTTCGTTGAATCATGATTTTGTTTGTCGTGGCAATGATTGCTGTGGTGTTCACGAGTTTGATAATTTATTATTGTGATCAGTTTTGTTTTTGAAAAGTGGAATGAAGCGTTTGTTCATATGATAGATCCAGAGGCAGTGCTACAGTTTAATTTACCATATTGATTATCATTACAATACAGTATGCTGTGTTTATTCAAGGTTTGATGTTGTATTATGGCGAAGAAATATAATTATCTATTTCCGAAACAATCATTGGAACAGTTTTCATGTATTAGTCAATCGAGGCAACGTTCAAAATTTCTTTGTCGGTGTGATTTTTCGGCATCGCATAGCTGGAAAAGCGATGTTATCACAATTTCCTCGACTTTCGTTTTTCGAAGGCTGACAAGTACGTATTTAATAAATAGAAGGCGTTATCTATCCTCCGAACCCTAGGGTTAATGAGCTAAATGAGCTAGAAGTTCCGTTATATTTTACTAGCGACCACTCCGGCTTCGTACGTGAGCAATTTTGAATGTAGTTTATTTGTAAACGACGTAATTGTCTTTTATCCTGACGTATACACGTAGTTCATTGTCAGTATGCATTTTTATAAAGCCCTTTAGACCACCAGCTCACTCATTTGAACCATTTCTGCGCTTTCACTAACTGACGGGAACTCTTAAACCATACGCTTAAATTGCATACTATAAAGAGTGCTTTTATCTTAATGAGAATCTTGATATGAATACAGAATTTATTTTGATAAGGATTACGTGCTTAATATCAAAATATGGTTTCTAATTTAAAGGTTGACTTTCTTAACTTCAGACTATAATATAGAAACGTTAATTAAGGGCTACCTTTTATAAGTAGATACATACCGTTGCGGACCATTTGGTAGTGCTTCGTTATGCTAAATAATTCTCTCACACATACTTTGGGTCTACCATTAATGATTGAGGCAGCGTAAGGTAAGAAATCGCATAGATGGCAGTTTTTTCTTTTGGTTCCTTTCCTGAAATGACCGCTGTTCGATGCCCTTTTATCGTAGATTAATGTTTCATAAACCTAACCTTCCTCGATGTTGTACTCGATAGGTCCTAACAGAGGTCTCGAAATTACTGGACTCTGAGTTTTAACGGAGGCTGGATGAAGACATTTTATCAGATATAAAAGTATTAAAAATTAATCAAATAGATTATGTGATGTTTTCAGTGCACAGTACAGTTTGCTCCTCAAGTACATTTTCTTTTTTTTTTTTTTTTTTACAATTGGCTTTACGTTGGACCGACACAGATAGGTCTTATGGTGACGATGGGATAGGAAAGGGTTAGGAGTTGGAAGGAAGCGGCCATGACCTAAATTAACGTACATCCCCAGCATTTGCCTGGTGTGAAAATGGAAAACCACGGAAAACTATCTTTAAAGCTGCCGAGAGTGGGGTTCGAACACACTATCTCCCGGATGCAAGGGAAAACAACTGACAAGGAATCTGCCACCTAGGCGATAACCCTAAATGCAGATCAGTGGTGATCTTTCTCCTTCTTCCGCCTTCCCCACACTGTTGTGAGGATGCGGGTGTGTGTTCTTTCGCACCGGTGAACTTTGACCTTCCTATCGCCAACCGTATTTAGCGTGTGCATCTGTTGCATTTTATATAGTACTTGGTATTGTGTGTTGTGTGTGAATGAAGATGTTTGTGTTAAGGTAAATATAACCACCCACCACCGGTGGTACAAATGCGCCATTCTCAGAGGCCATCATGTAATCACAGGTGGTACACACAACTCATTCCCAGAAGCCGTCTTGTACATTATTTTGTTCCGATTCGTATCTCTCTGCCTTCTCAACATATTTAACAGGGAATTCATTTTTCGAAATAACATTCCAGGATGAGTCATGGCGTATGACGTGACTATCGGTAGCGCCTCACGCGAATTTGGGACGTACAAAGACGATAAATACCGGGCGAGTTGGCCGTGCGCGTAGAGGCGCGCGGCTGTGAGCTTGCATCCGGGAGATAGTAGGTTCGAATCCCACTATCGGCAGCCCTGAAGATGGTTTTCCGTGGTTTCCCATTTTCACACCAGGCAAATGCTGGGGCTGTACCTTAATTAAGGCCACGGCCGCTTCCTTCCAACTCCTAGGCCTTTCCTATCCCATCGTCGCCATAAGACCTATCTGTGTCGGTGCGACGTAAAGCCCCTAGCAAAAAAAAAAAAAAGACGATAAATAACTCCCAAAACCATCCATGGCGGAAAAACTGGACAAGTGTACATATCATTGAAGTATTACCCACTGTGTTAATGATTTCAAGATGAATTAATGCTCCTAAAGAGAACTATCATTCAAAGCAGCGTTGAGAAAAACAGGCAGATTGCGAGTGTAACACCGGTGATATGTATACAGTTTGCTTTATACCGCACCGACACAGATAAGTCTTACGGCGACGATGGGATAGGAAAAGGCTAGGAGTGGGAAGGAAGTGACCATGGTCTTATTTAAGGAACATCCCCAGCATTTTCCTGATTTGAAAATGGGAAATCACGGAAAACCATCTTGGTAGGGCGGTGATATATGCCCAGCTTTACTGTGAGCCGTCGTGTTCCAGCGGAGGTACAGAAAATGATAGGCAGAAAAGCACCGAAAATACGCTGCCAGAACTGTTAAAAGGACGCACGTTTCTTATATCTACCACAACAGTTTGGCAGACGGAATAATATTTTACTTACGGCAAGGAAGAGGGACGATAATACCGAACTACACTGGGAATGAGTTAATAATAATAATAATAATAATAATAATAATAATAATAATAATAATAATAATAATAATAATAATAATAATAATAATAATAAATGTTTATCTGTCTACCCCTTAGCCCCGCTTCTTGCTACTGGGTGGGAGATGAGGTGAGATAAATGTATATGGCATGTGGGACGGCTGGATGCCCTTCCTGACGCCAACTTCAGTTGATGAACTAAAAATGAAATGGCGTATGGCTTTTAGTGCCGGGAGTGTCCGAGGGTAAGTTTGAGTTTGCCTCGCCAGATGCAGGTCTTTTGATTTGACCCCCGTAGGCGACCTGCGCGTCGTGATGAGGATGAAATTATGATGAAGACGACACATACACCCAGCCCCCGTGCCAGCGGAATCACCCAATTATGGTTAAAATTCCCGATCCTGCCGGGAATCGAAGCAGGGACCCCTGTAGCCAAAGGCCAGCTCGCTAACCATTTAGCCATGGAGTCGGATGGTTGAGGAGCTAATGAAGATGAAGTGAATGATGGTGAATGAAATTGGGTAAGCAGGTGGAAGGAATCGGCTGCGGCCTATGAGGGAAACGGGACAAGTGTTAGAGAAATAATAGGCTAATGAACATGTTTAATAGTCCCTCAACTGCTATCATAGGAGACACCGGAGTGTGAGTTTGTGTCTGAAGAGATAATTCATTAACATATCGTCGAACCCGCCACTTTGATCCGCGAGACGAGCGCCTAATCAACTACCTGCTCATTTGACGTCATTATGATCTTCAAGAATTGGTGGCAATGTTGCTCTTACCATCCAGTCGTGGGAGAACGGTAAATAATTTAAACTCCAAGCAATGGATCGTGTCTGGCAGGTGCGCACGATTCTCGCAATCTGGTGAATGTAGACGCAATTAACATTTCAATTGTGTGTAACGCCGCTGAACGTGTCCTGAGTTAACGAGCCAAGTGGCCAGGTCGTACGCACCAGAGTTGTACTTAACCCTAGAGAGCTAACGTTTCGTCAAAATGACGACGGCTATGATAAAATTTCTCTTCCCCACCCCTTCTCGCAACTTCAGCCGCTTGGCTCCTTCAGTATAGTACGCGAACCTATTCTTCAACCCAATACTACTAATAATAAGAGTTGGTGTGTGACATTTCATATAGGGAGGTCCGTTTACTGCCTGCTGAGGCGGGATAAAGGGAGTAGCTGTGTGGTTGCCATGGAAACGAGGGTGGGGCGACTGCGGTTGCCATGGAGATAAAACTTCAGGGCAGCTCGTCTTGCTGGGAGTTGCCAAACCTGTCACTGTCACTGATAAGAACCTGATTGTTTGTATAAGAGTGATCGCAAATGGGACGACACCGCCTGGCCAGGTAGTCTACAACAGATCACAGCGGTCAGAATGAAAGAGGGAACAAGTGAGCCGGAAGCGAGGGGTAAGATCATGTAGAAAGGAATGCTGGAATGTGGCAACATCGTGAAATGGCACGTGCAGTGCTCCTCCCTCCAACCTTACTTGTCAGACGCCAACTTTAGTTAAGTCTAGTATAGTTCCCATTCTGCACTATGGAGCTCGCGCTCAAGAAAAGGTTCGCGTACTATACCTTCATTTGTCCTTGAGCTGTGGATGATGTTACATCGGTCGCGTCGGAGACGTGTCTCGTTAGTATGTTATGTGCTGTGCGTAGTCTTTTTGACGAAGCCTTAGCTTTGCCGTAAGTATAATTCTCTATTCGACTGAAGTTGCTGAATTTATTTGCTGTCTTATTTGAACCTAGTTAACAAGAATCCTTCCTGCTCTCTGTCTAGGTATTGAATTACACACCTTTTGGATATTTTCATCTGAATTTCCTGTAATCAAATTAATTGTAGTAGAAAGACAAGAATATGGCCACGTTGTGTCTTCTTTGGTATGCTGAATAATATTCTAGTGAACTCTTATGTGATTTATGTTCACAATAAGTTCAACAATAAAGAAAAGCCTTTGACAAGGAGGCAATTTGCAAAAGAGCTGCAGTATGAACTTATGAAGCCATGGGTGACACATCGCCTTGGAACGCGCAACTTGCCGCGCATGCTGCGCTCATCTATGGCAGAACTTTTAGTGCCGGGATATCCCAGAACGGGTTCGGCTCGCCAGGTGCAGCTCTTTCTATTTGACTCCCGTAGGCGACCTGCGCGTCATGATGAAGAAGAAATGATGATGAAGACAACACATACACCCAGCCCCCGTGCCATTGGAATTAACCAGTTAAGGTTAAAATCCCCGACCCGGCCGGGAATCGAACCCGGGACCCTCTGAACCGAAGGCCAGTACCCTGACCGTTCAGCCAACGAGTCGGACTATGGCAGAAATACTTCACGTGAATATGCCTCTAGATGAAGCAGAATGTCCTGAATCAAGGAAACGCAAGATATGTGACTTTTGCCCAAGTAAGAAACGGAGGATGACAAAAGTGTATTGTTGTCATTGCTCCAGAGCTGTATGCGGGGAACAACAATCAAGATGCGGTTTGGAATGCAACAATGGACGATGAATGTAATCGGAATGTTTGTGTATGCTGACAAGACAAGACATTTGTACCAATAAGTTATTTTTTACATAGCGATAAATTTGTTCGTCAAAATGACTACGCGTTAGCTTTAACATTCCTTGTATACCACATTAGCTTTCTAGGGTTAATGACGGTTTAATATCCAAATGTGATCCGCTTTCCCAACATCGCTCACGATTACAAGTTCCTTAGGGCGGCCAAGGAATCAAATTCAAGTTGTTCGGTTCTACACCAAGATAAATATCGTACGTACCACTTTGCGAACACATCAAAACCACTAAATGGAGTTTGACTCTGAGTGGTTTTGTGATAGTACATATATCACACCCCCGAATTATATGTAGAAGTTAGAGATATTATTGTCAGTCCTAGTATTATTATTATTATTATTATTATTATTATTATTATTATTATTATTATTATTATTGTCAGTATTTCATTTGTATATTTAGCCATTTATATTTATAAGCTGGGAGATCTCCACATATGTAGGTATGAGTAATTTGTTTTGCACGAGTGGGAAAACATTGCTTTAATATCTCTGGTAATTCGGATGAGTCATGTGGCTACCCCAGTGTTTGTTGTGATGTACTTGTGTCGGGATATTCCATGAGTCATGTACATATCCCAGCCTGATGAGATGAGCTTGTTGTTGTATTAGGGAAGTTCGTTGACTCATGTAATAATCCCCAGAGTTTGTTTATCTCTTGGGAGCAAGGAGAAGTTCAGTTCTTGACAAGAGGTTCACTCATGATCGGCTGGCAAGCACCAATCCAGACGTATCATCTGAGAGGAGGGGGATGCTGATATCTATAAAGGTTGATCATACGGTGGCAACGAGGAGATTGTAAAGGAACGAGAAGGAAGATAACTACAACCAGTGACACTGTATAAGAGAACTACAACTGACGCACTGTACGAGAAGGAAGTAGTGCTGATACACGGTACTGGAGTGACACGGCTGCAATGGACTGGACTTCAAACGTTTGTGGAGCGTAGTCTTGTTATGTTCGTGGAAAGTGGATGATTGTGGAGAGTGCTTGCGCATTAAGTATTGTAGCACTTGTGGCGGCCTAGCATTATATGTTGGTGAAAGCTATCTCAGACTTTCCATAATTTATGTTGAGGATTGACAGACGTGTGTATATATCTTTACAACAAGTGTTAAAATATGTGAACACAGTAGTACAAGGTACAGTATCTGTGTGATGTGATAACCGAATCGATAAGTCGAATTGATATAGAGACAGTGAAGGGTATTTATCTTCATACATGTACATTGTTCATCGGACTATCTACAAATGGTAGCTTAGTTCTCGCTTTCGTTTTCCCACGATTTTCCTTATTGTTGTTGTTGTTGTTGTTGTAAATATGGAGTCTTACAGCAATATTTTATGTGTGTATTATATGTATAATGTTGTATGTTGATGAGGTGCTCATGCACTGAATTTGTTAAGAATATAGTTAGCTATTTTAGAATCAGTGGAGTTATTGATGAACCTAGGTGCAGTTCCTACCTATTTAGTCGTTTTCAGGAGGTTAGGTAAGGCCTGCAGCAGATGTACCAGTACGCAGCATTATGTACACGCCCTGGGATATAAAGTTTATCATGCTCTATCAAAATTCGAGGGATCCATTCTGGTGAACTCTAGCGCCCATACTACGGACATTTCGATACATTATTTTGAGTAATATTAATTTATTTCAAGTATTTTATGAAGTTTTAAGCAATATTTTTATTTACATGTTTTATTCATGATTTTATTTATCAGTATTCATCAAAAAATTACAGTTTCAAGTGTGTATGGGAATAGAATGTTGCATTTACACAAACCACACTCTGCAGTCGATTGCAACTACTGTCCCAACATGTGGACGAAATAATCGACTGGCAGTGGTCGAACCCAATGCATATGGGTAGAGGCTTGATTTTTTGTGTTGATTTATGTTCGATTTCGCGAAAAGAAAACAAATTTTTCGCGCTATGTTTCGAAATAGGGCTGACCCCGTTGCTTTAATTTATCTTTAATAATTTGCTAAAATTATTCATAAGAAGTTTAATTTGTTAGATTTGTGAATTATTCATGTGAAAGATAGAGAAATAACGGGAAACAATATCGATAACCATTCATTATTCCTTATGTAATTAATCTTGATTAGAACTGTAATGCAGCCCCAACAAATTGCCTTTTCACCCTAGATGGCCGTAGCTTTCGCCATATATGGTCATACCAGTAAGGGATTTTAAAGAATATTAACACGGAGAGATATTTCTGTCGAATTGAGAAATCCTTATTCTGTCTTCTCTTACGCGATAAAATCTATATGTGTCGGTGCGACGTAAAACAAATTGTAAAAAAAAGTTGTTTACCAAATGATTTCAAAGGGGTTAATGAACATGACCCTTGGTAAATTATTCCAATCCCTAGTTCCTCTTCCATTTTGCGTTGAAGGAGGAGGAGAAGAATTAATGAAATAGGTACAGGTGGAAGCGTTATAAGATTCATTACGAATTTTCGAGTCGTAATTGTGCCAATAGAGGTGCTCGGGTCAATGGCGATCATGTTTTTCGGCTGTTCAATGTGCCTCTTCATAAACTTCGAAGCCGTGACAGTAAGCGACACGCCTCCTCCCCTCTCCACAGCTTTGCCTCCCCGCAAGGTGGAGCAAACATCGGAACACATATCTTTATTATACAAAACGTAAAGCAGCTTCAAACGAAGATCCTCCAGGGTCACGGTAGAATTGGAGTTTAACAACAGTAAGGTATGGAGCCATTTTATACATTTTCTTTGTAAAGACACATGTTTTCATTATAAAAGCAAATCTCTATTTTCCTCATTTCATTTCAGAAATTGAGACGAAGGCTTCCTTCTCAATTAGTGAACGGCAATCAGCTTCAAGTTCTGCATTGAACTCAATTTAAGACACATTAAGTAAGCTCAAAATAAATAACAGCCAACCTGGAAGGAGTGAAAGAAGTGAACATTCAACAATATTTAGAACAGTGTCAAGGAGTCACATTTTTTTTTTTTTTTTTTAACTTTTAACTGGAAGACAAACAGATATCTTTTAGTGTGACAAGAGTTTGAAACTTTTAACAACAACTATTCAAATCAATAGATATAGTTTTTTAAGTAGGCTATGTATTCATCCTGTCTCATTTCACCACCCCATTAACCACCCCATTGTTTTAATATAATTTTAATTCGATTTATATTCAAATAGTTTTTAAGAGGAACAATGTACCTGAAAATAATGTACTCAAAAACTCAGTGATTCACCTAAGCTATACAACAGCTGAAGATGTTCTCAAATAAGAACGAAACATGTACTGTTTATAATTAATTAATTTGCTAAAAAGCAAATAAAAAGTATCAAAAAGTTGGAAGATTTTCAATTATTGTAAGTCTCTGTGATTATAATTTGATACGGAAATTGAAGCTGATTACTTGCAAGTTCTTGCTTCTCAAAGCATCATCAGTTATTGTCCTTAAATCGTGATGCAATGTGTACCGAAGCTGTATACAAACGTTTGTCTTTCGTTTATAATTTTAGTTGTTTTTTTCCCCTCTATTTAATCGCACGTTGCTAACTACTAAGTTAACTCTCTAATCTCTAAGACGACGTACATTTCACAATACACCTCATTTAGCTTGATTTTAATGATAAGGATGATGCACATGCTTGAATATACACAGAAAGAAATGCTAAGAGAAACTGTTCCAAAGTGTGAGACACCTTGTACTGACGGCTAATTACCTGTTGGATATGGTTCGGCAACGAACATGTGAGGCAGACCTTCTCTTATGGATAGCGTATCATGCTACAAGATGGATATCTCTGAGAAAACAGAAGAAAGTCAATGATTTACTGAACGCAGCCAACCTGGACGAAATTATAGTGTTGTCATTCAGAAAACAAAAGAATTGACAATGTTGCTAGAATTTCTGTAAATACAGTAAATTGAGCACTTTCTATCTTTTGAATAGTGAATATCATAGAAGGTGAGTTATGACGATGTGAGAAGTGTATTGTTAGATTAATGCTTTTATTACAACACTGGTGGCTTCTGAAGAGTTATGTGGTAATAAAAGACGGCATAT
Source organism: Anabrus simplex (assembly GCF_040414725.1). Classification (NCBI taxonomy): domain Eukaryota; kingdom Metazoa; phylum Arthropoda; class Insecta; order Orthoptera; family Tettigoniidae; genus Anabrus; species Anabrus simplex. Next base: position 100,772,130 of record NC_090271.1, on the reverse strand, counting down.
CCTCCAGCCTTCCTCGACATTTACTGTATCTTCTGACTTATATTGAGGAACTCAGGCCCTTGATTATCCGCCTCATGGACTTACATAGAATTCGTTCGTCTGTCACTAATTTGTGTTATTGGGATATTTCCTCAATTTAATTCCAGCCAAGTGCAGGGCCAAACAGATGGTGCCGCGCCGAAATAGAGGTTATGCTGTTGCTTCATATAAAACGTTCCAGATATCAATGTCAGCTGTCTCGTCTATAGTCCTTGTCATCTAATTTTGGTGTCTAGGGGATGAACCTAACTCTAGAGATAAGCATGGTCAAAATTCCCAGCACAGATCCCTAGGTAAGTAGCGGACGCTTCGCATACCTCGATATAAGTTATAGTTCTATTATGAAGATGGAAGAGAAAACCTTGTCTCAAATTTGACCAGTACAAATTATTATTATTATTATTATTATTATTATTATTATTATACAAGTGGCTTTACGTCGCACCGACACAGATAGGTCTTATGGCGACGATGGAATAGGAAAGGGCTAGGATTGAGAAGGAAGAGGCCGTGGCTTTAATTAAGGTACAGTCCCATCATTTGCCTGCTGTGAAAATGGGAAACGACGGAAAGCAATCTTCAAGCCTGCCGACAGTTGGGTTCGAACCCACTATCCACTACTGGATACAGGCCGCACTTAAGCTACTGCAGCTATCGAGTTAAGTATTATTATTATTATTATTATATTGGTTTTACGTTCCAATAACTACATTTACGGCTTTCGGAGACGCCGAAACGCAGAATTTTCTTCGGCAGTTCTTCTTTGTGCTTGCAAATCTACCGACACGAGCCTGGCGCATTTGAGCATCTTCAGGTACCACTGGACGGAGCCGGGATCGAACCTAACAACTAGCGTACAGAAGATCAACGCTCCAACATCTGAGTCACCCAGCCCTGGACAACTTTCTTATCCAGACACTGCCATGTAGGAATGTTCATCGTCCATCCGCAGAAGAAATTAGGTTGTGCCTTACTTATTAAGATTCGAAATAGAAGAGCTAACTCTTGACATGCAGCAATGTCCTAGTATTTTCCTGGAAGAAATCTCCAATCAGTGTCAACGCCGGAGTTGGAACATCCGACGGTAGAACGACGTAACTTCTACTGTTGTTGGGGAAGACACCATACCACTCGGTTGCTAAGGCGGGTCTTAGTATACCTACGTGTGGAATCTAAAGATGATGGGCGAAAACAAAGACATTGAAATACAATGAAATTCTATTGTCCCAAATATCCAAGGTAATGAAGGACGCGGAGATTCCATGAGAGAGAGAGAGATACAGAGGGAGGGAAGTGAAATGAACAAAATATGTGTTACAGTGAAGGCTATGTAGGCCTGCTGTATTTGCTTATAAACGAACTTGTATTCAACTTGTCTATAGTATTTATTGAATACAACAGGCTTTCGCCCAATTACAATGATCCTTTATTCCAACTTGAAAATAACGGCAGAAGTGAACATTTATAAACAGGTAAAATCATACTAAATCTACTATGTGGCCTCTCACATGGGCGGATAGCCAGTCCACATGCAAGACGCCACCCGTACATACAGAATATATATATATATATTTAGCTAAGCACTAACTACTTACTACTTAACTTCCCCTAAATCTACTATGTAGCATCCCACACATGGGAGCATAATCAGCTCCACATGCAACACGCTACCTTTACATCTAACTAAACTAACTATTTAACTACATTAAATCGCGACATCACCCCTGGTGATGAACTGCTACCACCTTTCCCTGGGATGTCACGATCAGACAGCTCTCATAAAACCCCATAGTACTACAGCCCTTGAAGGGCCTTGGCCTACCAAGCGACCGCTGTTCAGCCCGAAGGCCTGCAGATTAAGAGGTGTCGTGTAGTCAGCACGACGAATCCTCTCGGCCGTTATTCTTGGCTTTCTAGACCGGGGCCACTATCTCACCGTCAGATAGCTCCTCAATTCTAATCACGTAGGCTGAGTGGACCTCGAACCAGCCCACAGGTCCAGGTAAAAATTCCTGACCTGGCCGGGAATCGAACCCGGGGCCTCCGGGTAAGAGGTAGGCACGCTACCCCTACACCACGGGGTCGGTCCTCAGACATCTCTCATGAGGCCGGAAACCGATATCTCATAGACCCCTTAAGCTGTCCAACTTGTATCTAGATCCAATTCTCAATTTAATGGGAGGAAGGAGACTCGCACATTTAAGTACGAGTTAACAATAATCAGTTCTTAATTTCGATCATCATCATCATCATATTTATCTTTTATTGCAATGTACAATCTTGAATGAAATACGCAAACATGGTTAGAAATAAGCACGAAATAATAACCGTTATACTTACAACAAGAAGGTTTTATCTTATGGGGCTAAATTGAGGCATCTTGGCGCCGTTGTTAAACCTGAGTGTCTGTATGCAGTGGAAACATTGGACATGGTTGTAAAAGGTGGACTTGAAGATATCCGAAAGAGAGAAAGAAAAATGCTAAGAAAACTTCTGGGCCCAAACGTAAAAAATGGGAAGGGGAAACTCAAATCTAAAAAAGTTTGTACCAGGTAACAGAAAGAGTGACTGAACTCATGAGGAAGAGAAGGTTACAGTTCAATGGACACTTGTTGAGGATGGACAATAATAGACTAACGAAGAGAATCTTTGAATTCTTCAGGAAGAGGAAAACAATGCTGAAATGGTTTAGAGAAGTGAGGTTGGACTTGACGAAGATGGGGTTTCCGGAAGATTATATCATGGACAGAAATCAATTTAGACAACTCGTCAAAACGTTCCGCGAATTCCAGGAGACTGGGGAAACGCTAGTGAGGAAAGGGACATCCTGTGCAGCAGAAGAAGGAAGTAGGAGAAAGGATGAAAACAAACTAGCACGGAGTGAAGGCAGAGAAGGCTAAAAATACTGCAAAGATTACCGAAGGTGGTCCATGGATGGCCGAAACGAAAATTTAAAAAATAATCGTTGCACAAAAAATGACACCGAAAGATGTAAACAAATAGGAATCTCACTAGTTCCATTAAGATGCATAGTTATTCTATACCAGTGTTTTCTCGACAGAGCACAACAACAATTAGAACTAAAATCTGGAGAATGTTAAGCAGGGTTTAGAGCTGGTAGATCGTGCATAGAGCAAAATCCTGAACCTAAAGCTAATCCTCTGACACTAAAAGAATTTGTAGCAGAATTTAGTCTACGCATTCTATTACTTAAAAGGAGCTCATGTCTCGGTTGATCGCGAATCAATGTTGTATATACTAAAATAACAAGGTTTGGGCCTCCAAATCCTTTCAAATATAGAACAGACACAATTTTTTTAAGATTATTTACAACTTCCCTCATGCGGAGTCTGCCACAAGGACAAAGTATGTCGACTACACAGTATTTTGTCTTCTAAGTTACTCTTGACTTTGCTAGTGTGCCAGGTAGAAAAATCACCACAAGGCTCAGGAATAAATTTGCAATACGGTTCTGCAGATGTTATATAGATTGCGGAGTATGGTCACTGAACCTCGTATTGCGGCGATAGCGATGTCGTGAAGTCGTGTCCGGCTGAGACCGAGAGAATCCCATAGATGTACAAGAAATTTAGGGATTGTGCCTCGAGCTCCAGACTACAGTTAAATTCATGGGGAGATTTCAGAACCCTTCAAAATCATTTATTTATTTAGTGTGAATGCCTTTTAGTGCCGAGAGTATCGGAGGACGTGTTCGGTTCACCTGGTGCAGTCTTTCTATTTGACATCCATTGGCGATCTACGTGTCTTGATGCGAGATGATAATGATAATGAGGAAGGGAAACGGTGAAACCCAGTGTCGGCACGTTCTCATGCGACAAACGAATCACCATCAACAGTGTCATATGCTCTCACTCCATATGAGCGAGCATTGCGAAAAGGTTCGGAATTGAATCGAGGCTTTTCGTACCCAATCTAGTAAAGTGAATTGCATAACGCCACGTCTCCTACCCTGCCGACCAACATTCTGATGGGGACATTTTTTTTCTACCAGCGGGACTCGAACCGACTAACAACGGTATATAGACTTGACACCTTCATGGTCACCAGATGGCCTTCAGAATCATAACAGGGGTAAAAAATGAAATGGCGTATGGCTTTTAGTGCCGGGAGTGTCTGAGGACAAGTTCGGCTCGCCAGATGCAGGTCTTTTGATTTGACTCACGTAGGCGACCTGCGCGTCGTGATGAGGATGAAATGATGACGAAGACGACACGTACACCCAGCCCCCATGCCAGCGAAATTAACCAATTAAGGTTAAAATTCCCAACTTTGCCGGGATTCGAACCCGGGATCCCTGTGACCAAAGGCCAACACGCTAACCATTTAGCCATGGAGCCGGACATAACAGAAGTAAGTCAAGGGGAAGAAACATCTCCATTACTCCTCAACCGTGTCCTTGAACAAGTAACACAAGTATAGCGCAAACGAAAATAAATCAACCAAATGCATTTGGCAGAGGGATATTAGTGTTAGATTGCTTAGAATTATTTAAAGATGACCTAGAAATCTTAACTCGCGTCATACTAAGTGGCAAACAACAGATCGAACTCCTAAACGAAATTCGGTCTCCAGGCATCCTTTGAAAAACAGAATATACTACGTTAACAAACAAGCACCAACATATACAGAAGCAAAATATGGCAAAAGAAACCTGAGTCCCGCAATTTAAATACTCGGTGAAATCATTCACAAAAAAAGAAATCGACACATAAATCAACGAAATTTCACATTTAAAAAAAATGGAATCAGAACATTGGTTCACTCTAAATAACCGGAGCAAAATTTCATTTGCAAACGCACAAAACTAAGACATTACAATACGGACATTAAATTAGAGCGCCTCTTAGTCGGGAATACTCATTTTGAACAGATATCGAAGGCAGAGAACAGAGAAAAGGAGGAACGCAAAAGCGTAAGGAAAATTCTAGGCCCAAATCTCACAGGCGAACATATCTGAATTAGAAACAAACAGGAAATGAAACAATATTCAGATATTAGAAAACGGAGATTAACATTTTACGGACACTTAATGAGTGAACCGTGATGGACTCACAAAACAGACACTGTGAAATGGATCTGAGAAACGAAACAGACCTTAAATTGGCTTGAATTACACAAGGGAACATAAAAGATCCGTCGCCGAGCCCAAAATAAAATCATGCCCGTTATACTGGCCGTGAGATCTTCAATAAAAAAAGAATTAACATGACGTTAAGTGCATATCATTATTGGCAACTACTGGTAATGTATCATGCAAAATAGAACCTTGAAGCTTGGAGGTGTCACGTGAGTGTTACTTTCATAAACGATCATAATAATTAGGAGCAAATCACTTCACCTTCCTGTCAAAGTCCTTACCTTTTGTTTTGATGTAAGGTGAAGGCTCCATTATTGTAGATGATGGTGATCAGCTAGCACCACGCCTCAATGTAGAACAGCAGCGGAGCCGCCTGGAATATTAAACACAAGGTAATATGTAACACTCTGCCCGAGATCAAATCTCAGATCGTCTGAACAAGGAACTGGACCATTACCATCCGTCCGTCAGTCCGAATGTCCATCCATCTATCCGTCAAGTGTCTTATCCAAACCTGGACGTTGGAGACAGTCAGTTCACCCAGCTACCGGGTGAGTTGGCCGTGCGGTTAGGGGCGCGCAGCTGTTAGCTTGCATCCGGGAGGTAGTGGGTTCGAACCCCACTTTCGACTGGTTTTCAGTGGTTTCTCATTTTCACACCAGGCAAATGCTGGGGTTGTACTTTAGTTAAGGCATGGCCACTTCCTTCCCACTCCCAGGTCGTTCCTATCCCATCGTCGCCACCTGTGTCAGTGGGACGTAAAGCAAATAATAATAATACTCAGCCGGAGTTCACTTACGTTATCGGTGGCCAATTCCTTTCCGTTTCTCCTATAGCCAACACGAGCCCTATCCATGCAAGAGGTGACCACGACCAATGTTGCTTAATCTCAGAAATCGAACGGGATCCAGAGTTTCAACGTGGGTACGCCGTTATTGTACCTTTACCATAGGATGCAATGTATTAGAGAGAGAATATCTTTCTTTCTTTCTTTCTTTCTTTCTTTCTTTCTTTCTTTCTTTCTTTCTTTCTTTCTTAACCCGTTTACCGTCCAGAGTTGTTTTTTCCCTCGGACTCAGCGAGGGACCTCACTTCTACCGCCTCAAGGACAGTGTCCTGGAGCGTGAGTCTTTGGGTCAGAGGGTTAAAATTGGGGTGGAGGACGAGTACCTCGCCCTGGCAGCTTCACCTGCTATGCTGAACAGGGGCCTTGCGGGGGATGGGAATATTGGAAGGGATAGACAAGGAAGAGGGAAGGAAGCGGCCGTGGCCTTAACTTAGGTACCATCCCGGCATTTGGCTGGAGAAGTGGGCAACCACAGAAAACCACTTCCAGGATGGCTGAGGTGGGAATCGAACCCACCTCTACTCAGTTGACCTCCCGAGGCTGAGTGGACCCCGTTCCAGTCCTCGTACCACTTTTCCAATTTCGTGGCAGAGCCGGGAATCGAACCCGGGCCTCCGGGGCTGACAGCTAATCACACTAACCACTACACCACAGAGGTGGACGTTTTAACTTTTAATTTGAATTATATGTATGATTTCACTTTAAAGCAATGCCTTATTCAATCTTAATCTATTTTTGCTGTCATTCTATCAGGAAATAAGACATTGCGAATTAGATCCACTGATTTTTTTAAAATTCATAATCATGTTTCATCATTATTAGTTTTAAATTCTAGTTAGTGGATATGTTTTAAAAATTCAGTTGTCATTTCGATTCGTTCCACCTCGTGCCATTAGGGGCCGATGACCTAGATGTTAGGCCCCTTTAAACAACTAGCATCGTCATCATTGGGATGCACGGAGTAAAATTGGGAAGTCTGTTAAACTCAGAAGGAAAATGTTGATGCAGTGTATCGGGGCTAATTTGGAAAGCGAAATTTCGTGTTTTTGGAGCCAAATCGGAAACACTCAATTTGCTAGCTAGCTCTTTCATGGCAACAGAGAGTTCGTTACCATGGTAACAGGCCGTCGTTGAGGTGTCATAGGGTAGCGATCGGAACGCTAATGCCAGAATTCTTCTCTTGCGGTTCACACTTTAGCGGAATTTTAATGTACTGAATGTTACACTAAGGGTTATAGTGGTATTTTAATATATTGAATGCTACCCTAAGGGTTACCATTCCATTTATGTAGAAAGCCTGAGATGAACCTTAGGAAGTTGACCATTGTCTTGACTGGTATTTAAATCTCGCACTTTCCGGAACTCCAGCTGCCTAATCTGATAGGAACTTTGCATGTTATAATGAACAGTGGTGCCCACGGAGACTTAACCTAGAGGAAGTAAGAAAGGCTGCGTGGTGGGAAGCTAGGCCAGGAAGTGGTTTGTATGCGAGTAAAGCACGGGTAAGGAGGCCAGGTCGCTAACAGGTGTCTTGCTGTTTGCTCCGCAAGTAGAACGAACACTGAGCAAACAGCCAAACCTAATGTGAAGTAGTTGTTTGCTACTGACGTGCTGATAATATGGCTCAAAGAAGCTTAAGAGGTCCAGCAACGGCACTATATCCCGCCCAGGTCACATAATGAGACCTTTAAAAGCAGCTGACGATGAATTCCTAGACGTGACATGCATATGCTTGACGACACATGATACTTCCTTCATATTTCATATGTAGGTCTTCCGGCATCCTCTTGAGGTGAAATATCCTGTATTTCAGCGGTTTTCCAACAATTTCTGAACTCCCTTCCTTGTATTCAACTAGCCTTCTTGACTATTTTTATTTTTACCCTTTTTTATTTATTTTTCCAATTTGGCTCTACGGCGCACCGACACAGAGAGTCTAATGACGATGATGGGATAAGACAGGGCTAGGATTAGGAAGATGGCGGTCGTGGTCCTAAGCTACAGCCCCAGCATTTGCGTGGTGTGAAAATGGAAAACCATCTTCAGGGCTGCCGACAGTGAGTTTCGAAACCTGACAGCCCATTTTAACTGCGTAGATATATGTATGGTTCAGTATATTTACGTAAATTATTGTTGTACCGTAATCCTTTGCAGTAAAATACATCCACATTATCCAATGCCAGTCGTAAAAGGCGACTAAAAGGGATAAACTCCAGGGGGTCTCTTCTTGGAAATGTGAATTGGCGACCACAGGTCCCTTTGCTGAATCTGACATTGCTTCCACATACTTGTACCAGACTCCTCACTTTCGTCTTCTCTATCCGACCTCCCTTGGTCGAATCCCGTTCTCTTCCGACCACGACGGTACCTATTAGGTTTGAGAGGCCCAGAGAGTGTTTCATTTTCACGCCCTTTGTGCTCCTTCTCTTCTTTTGTCAATCCTTCATTTTAATACTGTTTTCTTAAATGTTATTTGTTCTGGGCGTCGACCCATGTTGATCTTTTGCCCCTACTGGCACCATATTGTATGAACCTGCGTGTAATTGGATTGGCGGTAGTGTGGAATGTTGTGTGAGAGGAAAGGAAGATTAAGGACGTCACAAACACTCAGTCCCCAGGCCAGGGATATTAATCATTACAATTAAAAACCCCAACCCGGTCGGGAATCGAACCCGAGGCCGCCGGGTGACAGGCGGGCGCGTTTCCCCCTACACCGCGGGGCCGGATTTTACTGGGTTGCAACTTTTCCATTTTTCATTCTGATCAGTGTTAACAGAGGATTGTTGCCCACTTTTGTATACGTTCGAAGATTAGTGTTCAGAAGTGGGAAAGTTGCGATTCGATTCGTACGCCCTGACAGCTGCTCTATCCCGGTTTCGATTTGTTCACCCAGATTTGTTCACAGTCCTTTCAGGAAAATGCCTCAGCTGACGGCAGAAAGCGGACTAAACCCCGATGAAACCCTCAGATCGAGATTAAAATCCCTGGACGGGTCACGAATAGGAACCCTGGGCTTCCGTGTACGGGACGGAGATGCTTCCCTTGCATGACAGAGCTGGCAAAAGGAGGGGTGAAATATCTTAGTATCTCTACCATTAATACTGTATTTCCTTTTAAAGGCCAACGGCCGTAGTCGTGCTGAAACACCGGATCCCGTGAGATCTCCAAAGTTAAGGAACATTGGACGTGGTCAAGAATTGGATGGGTTGCCACGCGCTGTTGGTGGGGGGTAAGGGAATGGAAGAGCGGAAAGGATTTGGCCACCCAACCGTACGCAAACTCCGGCTCAGGCACACCTCTGTGGAGGTTCAGATCTGCCTTCGGACAGAATACACCGTTACCTTACCTTCCTTTTAAAGTGTCCGGCGTCGCACGTCGCACATATTTCTTTATTTACTGTTATTCTCTTTTCTTGTGTATCCGACTGTCACTGGGGCGGCTGTAATTGTAGAACATTCTACCTTTTCACTGTGAAATTATTTATAGTAAAACACATTTCCTTCCTATTTTGTGGTTCTTACGCAGTATGTTTTGAGTCATTATTTTGTAGTTTAATGTCTTTAAAATGCTGCCTGGCCGAGGCAGTAAAGGCGTGCTCGGTTCATCCGGAAGGACGTGGGTTCGATTCCCTGTCAGGAAGTCGAAAATTTTAAGAAATGTGGTTTTTCATATTCGGAGGTGCCTGAGATTCACTCAGCCTACACCAAAAATGAGTACCAGGTTAATCCCTGGGGTCAAAGGCGGCCGAGCGTAGAGCTAACCATTCTACCCATCAAGTGTCGGGGTTGCGGATAGTAGCAGCCTTTTCCTTTCACCCCTCCCAGGGCCTTCACGGCCTGTACGGAGATTGCTTTTATTTAATGTCTTTAAACTGTCCTTCGGTTCAAAGGGCCTTGGGTATGATTCCTGGCCGGGCTAGGGATTGTAATTGCGTATGGATAATTCCTTGGTGCTTCTGTTCGTTTTACTATACATATCTTGATCTATATAAACACAACCACACTACCAACCACCACAGAAACATGATATGGTGAATACATCCTCCACGTAGAGTGGCATCAAGGGGTACATCCGGCCATAAAACTGGGCCAAAGCCGCATCAACTGCCGACCCCAATACATTGAGGAAAAGATGGGAAGAATAATAAGACAAAGTTGTAGCTTTAGGCCTATATCTTTAGTTTATTATCCAGTTAGTTTACAATAAAACAAATAAATGTATATATGTATGTATGTATAAATGTATGTATACATTTACGGGCTAGTATCCTTCCCGACATTACCTGAGATGTATAAATATACCGTATTTCCGTGATGGTTGGTAATGTGGTTTTGTAGTGTGTAGTTGAAGAGATGTGTTAAAACGAATACAGACACCCAGTCCCCGAGCTAGAAGAATAAATCATACGCAGTTGAAATTCCCGGCCCGATCAGGAATCGAAGCCGGGACGCTCTAAACCAAAGTCCTCAGCGCTGACTATTTAGCCAAGGAACCGAACTGTTTCTGTACTTTTCTTTAAATATCTCGTTTATATTTCACGCCGTCTGTTGCGAGAAAGGTCGATTTTTAAATCGAGTAGTTAGTGGTTATTTATTTATTTATTTATTTATTTATTTATTTATTTATTTATTTATTTATTTATTTATTTATTTATTTATTATGGCTTCTTTCAAGTGTCGGAATTAGTGCGCCTGGCCTTCTCTGGTAAATGTTATTGTTTTACGGGGTTTAAACTTTTCCTAGCTCTAGTCATTGCAAAAGGGAAGGGAACGGACTGTTGGCAGAATTGGATCATCGTGCCAAAGAAAGGGATGGACCGCGAAAGACGTGAACGTGAAAGACGCCACGAGCTTAGCAAACTAAATGTCATAGGTATTCTAAGAGAACAAGAACTGGCCAACGGAGGTTGGACAGTAAAGATGAAAGGGAAAATTCAATCAGAGGATTAGGTGGCAGGAAACATAATTGCTATCATGTTTTTTGCCTAGGGTAGAACACCTAACTGAGGTTAGCTGGTGACAGCAATGTGATTTGTGTGTAGAATCTTCGAAAGGTAGAGTTCCTCAGTCCTAGAGTTTTACAGAGTAAGCTTGAATTCTCGATTACGAAGACGGATCAAGAATCAATCATAAATAAACCTCGGATTACAGGCAAAATAGTGGTTAGTGTGATTAGCTGCCACCCCCGGAGGCCCGGGTTCGATTCCCGGCTATGCCACAAAATTTGAAAAGTGGTACGAGGGCTAGAAGGGGTCCGCTCAGCCTCGGGAGGTAAACTGAGTAGAGGAGGGTTCGATTCCCACCTCAGCCATCC